>NW_012267243.1:8109937-8189789 GCF_000151885.1 Dipodomys ordii | reverse complement strand
GCAATGCTTGGTAAGAAATGTACGCATTATCCTGCCCATGTAATTGTAACCCCTCTGTACAGTATGTTCACAAATAAAATTAAATTAAATTAAAAAAAAAGAAGCAATGAGGTTGAAACTACAGTAAATAATCTCCCAAATAAGAAAAACCCAGGATAATATGAATTCA
Organism: Dipodomys ordii; assembly: GCF_000151885.1. Classification (NCBI taxonomy): domain Eukaryota; kingdom Metazoa; phylum Chordata; class Mammalia; order Rodentia; family Heteromyidae; genus Dipodomys; species Dipodomys ordii. The sequence goes on along the minus strand of NW_012267243.1, from coordinate 8,189,620 downwards.
CTGTTGAATTTTCAAGATCTTTAAAGAATATTCAGTACCCATTCCCTTCAAATTATTTTATGGGATAGAAAAGGAAGGAACATTACCAAACTGTATATATGAAGACAATACCACACTGATAACAAATCAGATAAGAATACCTACCACAAAAAGGAAAAAGAAAGCTAGAGATTGATTTCCTATTACAAATTCCTTTTTTTTCTTTTCTTTTTTTGTTTGTTAGTCGTGGGGCTTGAACTCGGCCTGGGCGCTATCCCTGCGCTCTTCAGCTCACGGCAAGCGCTCTAATACTTGAGCCACAGCACCACTTCTGGTTTTCTAGTGGTTTTATTGGAGATAAGAGTCTCACGGACTTTCCTGCCCTGGCTGGCTTTGAACCGGGATCCTCAGATCTCAGCCTCCTGAGTAGCTAGGATTACAGGTACCCAGCTCAATACAAATTCTTTTTTTTTTTCAATACAAATTCTTTTTTTTTCAATACAAATTCTTAATGTAATACTTGCAAAACAAATTCTCCAACACACTGGAAAGATCATGCACCATAATCAAGTTGGTTTATTCCAAGAATACATGTTTGATTCAATATATGCAAATCAATACTAAAGCACATAAAAAAAAGAAAAGATAAAAATCACATGATCTTCTCAATAGACACAGAAAAAGCTTTTGACACAATTCTGAATCCTTTCATGGTAATATCTCCAAAGAAACTAAGAATAGGAGCAATGTACTTCAACATAATAATGACAGCATGTAACCCAGTGATAGTCAAAATCATACTAGAAGTGGAAATCAGGAATAAAATCTGAAATAAGCAATGAGACAGAGGTTTGCACTGGAGTACAGGTGTTTTGAAATGGAAAGACCAAAGAAAATATCAGTCATGGTAGGAATAATAGTTATATTTTATTCAGTATATACTTTCTAGTCTGTAGAATCAGCAGCAGCAGAACACAGCAAAATAACACAAGAGCACTCCGTACATTCCACACTATCCTCATGTGGTGCAAATTTAGACTCCCACTAGACAAAAGTAGCATCAGGCCAAGTATGGCTTCAAAAGTACCTAAAGTAGCACATGAATCAAGGTTATATAGATTAGCTGAATTAAAGTCCTTGAGAAGGGGCTGGGAAAGTGGTAGAGCATTTGCCTTGCATGCCTGAGGCCCTGAGTTCGATTCCTCAGCACCACATAAGCAAAAAGAAAAAGCCGGAAGTGGCGCTGTGGCTCAAGTGGTAGAGCGCTAGCCTTGAGCTGAAGAGCTGAGGGACAGCGCCCAGACCCAGAGTTCAGGCCCCACGACCGGAACCCACTCCCCCCCCCCAAAAAAAAAAGTCCTTGGGAATTCAGGCTCAAAGCCTTCCAGAAATTATGGTGAGGGAATCTGATTATCTCCATTTACTCTTTATCACTGTCTCCATTCTTATTCAATAGATTGGTTGAACTCATAACCAGAGCAACAAACAAGATAAAGATATAAATGAGAACAACAGGATAGAAAAAAGTGGAGATTTTCCCTATTTGTAAATAATATGAGCTTATACTTAAAATACGGTGACAATTCCATAAATGAAACCATCTTGAATCTCATAAACAATTTGCAAAGTAGCAAGATACAAAATCAGCATATAGAGTCAGTGGTTTTTCTACTGACCAATAACCAACAGGTTGCATAAGAAATTAATCCAATTCACAGTAGCCTAAAAAAAGAAAAGGAAAACAAACCTAATAAAGGAGGTAAAAAACATCCACATGAAAATTATAAAAGCTCAAAGAAAGAATCTGAAGAAAAAATTAGTAGAGAGAGGTCTCCCATTTTCATGGATTAGCAGAATTCATTCATTGAAAAAAAAGACTATACTACTAAAAGCAATCTACAGTTTCAATGCAATCCCCACAAGCATTCTCTTTCATAGGAATTGAAAAATCAACCTTAAAATTTCAATGGAAGCATAAAAATTGGAATAAGCACAGCAATCCTGAGCAAAAGGAGCAATTCTAGAGGTATCAAAGTGCTTAACTTCAAATTATATTTATAGAACTATGTTTTTTTTTTTTGTCAGTTGTGGGGCTTGAACTCTGGACCTGGGCGCTGTCCCTCAGCTCTTCAGCTCAAGGCTAGCGCTCTACCACTTGAGCTATCATGCTACTTCCAGTATTCTAGTGGTTTATTGGAGATAGGAGTCTCAGGATCTTTCTTGCCCAGGTTGGCTTTGAACCTTGATCCTCAGATCTCAGCCTCCTGAGTAGCTAGGATTATAGGCGTGAGCCACAGGCACCAGACAAAACTATAGCAATATAGATGGCATGTTATTATTTCAAAACAACAGGGTAGTGGCAGAGAAAATGTGAGAAATAAGATCAGCCTGCTGCCACCATCTGATTTTTCAACAAAGGCACCTAAAACATGTGCCCATATAGTATTGGGAAAATTGTAGTTACACAAGTAAGACTGATCTAGACCCTTATCTCACCTTTTACAAAAATTAAACTTTTATTTCTTAGTACTTTAGATGTTACCCTACTGTTTTCTGGTTTACATTGAGAGAGAGAGAGAGAAAGAAAGAGAGAGAGAGAGAGAGAGAGAGAGAGGTGGGGTGCGGGGAGGTTGATAACATTGTTTCTTTGTATAGAATGCAGCATATTTTAAGGTACTGTTAATATTTTATCTTCATTTCTAGAGTTAAGCAATTTGATCATTTGTACTTTAAGGTAGTTTCCTACTATGTCATATAATGGGGGTTCAATGACCCATGATTTTTATTTCTTTGTTTTTTTAAATCAAATTTGGGAAATTTCTTGGTCCTTATTTCCTTCAAAAATTTATTTCTTGCCTTTGCACTATTTTGGAACTTGAATTACACATGCATTAGACCACTTGAACTTGACCTAGACAACTATTTGTTAAAAAAAACTCTTCATCTTTTATTTTGGATCATTTCTATTGCTTGGTTTTCCACTTCATTAATTTCTTCTTCTTCAAAGTCAGAGCTACACATACATTTCACATTTACATCTCTAGTTTGCCTATTTCTATTTTTATCTGTTATTTAATATCTTATATAATTTCTCTAGCTTCTTGAACATAAGGAATATAGTTAAAATTTATAGTGTCCTGGGAAATGTTCAACAATTCCCTTTTTAGAAAAGAAAAACAATATAGCTCAGGATTTTTCAAATTTGTTCAAATGCTCCTTCGATAACTGATTTTAAGCTACCCGTCATGCTACCGTTAAACGAACATTTGGGAAAAAATATAGAACAGTAGAGTACCACTATGCCATATTTGTAACCTATAGATTCAATAGCCTAAAATAACCTCTGAAGCACTGATTATTCTAAAATATACAAAAATAAGTGATGAACTTCAGTATATATTATTTTTGATTTGATTATAAATTAATTGCAAGTTTGTATAATTTAATTTAAAATCATGGCAATGCTTAATAATTGACTTGCAACATTCTCAATAATTGTAATTATTGAACAATTAGTTCCCATGAGCTCGTATGATACAACTCACAACACACAACAGGATAATAATTGTTTCTGTGTCTTTGTCTATTAATTATATGTTTTTATTGGATTGGTTCTACTTGATTTCCTTCCCCTGACAACAATAAAGTCAAATTGAAAAGGTCATATTTCCTTTCCTGTGATGTCTTGTAATTTTGATTGGATGGATGTAATGGATGGATGGATTTGATGCTGTAAATTTTAACTTCTTGTATAATTAGTATTTTAAACAGCTGTAAACCCTATTGATTCTTGTTCTCTGACACTGTCTAATTTGCTCTAAATAGTTGATCCTTTCTACTCCTGATTTTAATTTTTGTAGGACCAGAGAAGCATTTATTGTAGGGTTATTTTTTCCCAAATAATGTGGCAATGTCTTTTGACACATTGACACCACCAATTGCTCTCCATGTTGCCTGGTGAGAATTAAATCCTCCATGTTGACTGGTGGGAATCAGAATTACTCCCAAAGAGGCTCAAATACTATTCCTTAGGAGGTTTCCAATCCTTTTAGGTGGTTCTTTTCCTTGTTTGGGTAGTTTTCTAACACAACTAGGGTGGTGAGCATTCAGATGACTACTCAAGGGACACTTCCTGAGCATTCCAGATTCATTAGTCTTAATTATTGAAATTATATATTCTTTCATTTCTAATTCTCTCCTGAGTTCTATGTCCTCTTTTCCAAGGTTTCCAATTATAATATATGCTGTTCTTTTCATGCTCCCATCATTGTTTTAATTGATTCCTAGCTCATTTAGAATTATTAGATTACATTTTTCGTCTGTTTTATAGACATGACCTTTTGGAAGACTTTTGTTGTCTGAAAGGATTTTATTCTGTCTTTATTTCCTTTTTTAAAAGTATAACATTTTATGGGATTGGACCACAATCCTTGTTTGTGGCTCATTTTAAGAGAAATGAATTCTTCAGGGTGGTGGGCTGGGCCAAGGTAACTTCAAACATTATGACTCAAAAGCTTCTTCTTATGTTGTTTTCACAAAGTGATTGATAAATAGCTTTATATTTTGGAGACCTTCTTACCCAATACCAGAACACTCTTTTGCTATTATTTCCTCCTGTTCTGGCCTATTTAAATAGATTCTTGTGTTTTTTTCCTCTTCATTAAGAAATCCTGGGTGAGCATGTTAGTTTTGCAGATTTAAGGGCTCACGTGTCTTGAAATAATCTATCTCTATGCACTTATTGAGACTCTTCCAATTCAGCTGCTACTCTCTGAGAATGTAATGGAGGCTTTGGAAATCTCCTGTTCCCAGGTCTCTCAGGTAACCATATTATTTTCTTTTGGTTCTATCGTGTAGATTCTGGTGCCTTGAAGTTGTTGCTTTTACCTCTATCTATGCCTCCCATTTTATATAGCTTGTGGAAGTTTTTTGTCATCTAGTTTTAAGATAGTTTTTTTTATAAGAACTTTTGTTCTGGCTATGTGTAATAGGCAGAATAATACCTCTTCAAAGATGTCCCCAGCTTCATTCCTGAAGGCTATGCCTTGCTGTGTACATATTCTTAAAGCAAAGATCTTAAGGAGATTAGACTAGGTGGTGAGCACATTGTCATTTCAAGGGTATTCCAAGTGATCTTGGAAGGCAGGGAAGCCATTTTCTCTGTGTCTGTGTCTTCTTTTTTAATTCTTCTAAAATATTTATCATTGGATTTAAGCCCCAATTGTCTCAGATGATCACATTTTGGGATTCTAATCAAAATGAACAAAATGTGTTTTCCATATAAATTTATATTCTCAGGTTCTATGAGTTGAGATTGGGTATATCCTTTATAATGTTTTAAGAGAATGTTTAATTAACTATAGATTTTATTGTACTTATTTTTGGAATAGAGGGTGATAATTTCATAGAGGTATACAATGTCAAATAATCAGATCAGGGCATTGTGTTTGATCTATAGTCTATAATAACATAACATTGTCAGATATCTTTTTAAATGCTATTTATCTGACTTGATCTCTTAGAGGACTTTTAAATTCACTTCAAAATTGGGTGAAAAGGACAGAGGTTCCTGTTTGTTCCCTGTCTTTGTGTAGCAAACCCTCCCATACTGTCTGAGTCCATTTTCTGCGATTGCACAGAGTGCCGAAGGTTTTGTCATTTACAATAAATAAAAATTATTTGTCATCATTACAACTCCAGAAAGTTCATGTTCAAGGAGTTATCCTATGGTGAGGGCTCTTTTGTGGTACCACCTTGTGATGTTAGAAATACAAAGAGAAGGAAGGGGGAGAGAGGAAGAGAGGGAGGGAGGAAGAGAGGGAGGGGAGAGAGAGACACACACAGAGAGACAGAAACAGAGAGAGAGAGACACTCAGAAAGAGGTAGAGAAAGAGGGAGACCAAGACAGATAGAGAGACAGAGGGGATGAGGAGGAAGAAGGTGGAGGAGGAAGAAGAACAAGGGGAGGAGGAAGAAGGAGGAGGAGGAGGAAGAAAAAAAAGGAGAAGGAGGAAAAGGGAAGGAAGGAAGAAGGGAGGGGAGGAGAGGGATCAAGAATTCTTCTTTTCTATAACAACTCCACACAAACGGTAATAGAACAAGGAGCCCACCACCGCTTCATTGGAACTAATCTAGTCATTCTCATGTCCAGATTACCTGTCACTAGGCCATACTTCGCAATTCTGTTGCATTGAGAATTAAGTTTATAGCACAAACCTTTTGAGGGGACACATTTAGCCACAGAACCTACTGTCAACAATCCCTTTAGCGTCATGTATTTGTTATAAAGGATGAACTTGTGTAGACATAGCTTTCCATGGTTTACATTAAGTTTCACAGTATGACTTGGACAAGTTTAAGATGACGTGTGTGTATTATTAAACTCTTAGGCAGAATATTTTCACTTTTACCAAAACTTCTGTGCTCTACCTCCACATCCTTTTGTACTCTAATCCCCTTGCAACCTCTTTCATTTTTTCATGGTTTTGCTTGAACAAAATATCAGGTAGCTGGACTTGTGTTTCCTCCAGTTTCCTATCATGGCTTGATAGTGTTTGTCTTTTGAGAACTATATAATATTCTCAAACTTATACAGTGAAGTTTACTTATCCACCATCCACTGAAGGACATCTTGGTTGCTTCTAAGTTCTGACAGTTAATGAACTAGTGATAAAAAACACTTGCATATTTCACTGTATTTGATGTCAATGCCCTGCATCTTCTATATACACTTGTCTCATTTGGGGAGGGGAAGGAAAAAAACATAATGCTTAAATAGGGATACAGGTTAACCCATTGTAACAATGAAATGCACAAGACACTATGTTGAAAAAGGAACTTTACAATTTAGGCAGTGGGGGGAGTGTAGTTGTGGAGGTGGGAGGGAAAGGATGGTAGGGGAAAAACAAAGGAGGAGGCAACAATGCTTGATAGGAAATGTACTCATAACCTTGCTCATGTAACTGTAACCCCTCTGTACAGTATTTTTACAATAGAAAATGTACATGTTTTTGTAAAGGCTTACATTTTTAAGCTGTTAGGGTAAATTCAAAGGAATGCAATTGGGAGATTGTATGGTAAGACATGTATGGTAGATTGCATGGTAAACTGTATAGGGAATTACAAGGCTATTTTCCAAAGTGAATATATCTTTTTCATTCCCCTCAGAAATGAATCAGTGTTTCTGTGGCTTCACATTCTTTTCAGTATTTTGACTTGCAGTGTTCTGGATTTTGGCCACTTTCATTACAGTGTAACACAATTTTGTTATTGCTTTGATTTGTATTTTCCCGATGACATATGATGATGTTTCATAGGTTTTTATATCTGCATGTCTATTTTTGGCTCATTTAAAACTGTTTCTTTGAGGATTTTTTCTATAGTTGTTTACATATTATAGATATCCTTATTTTATATATATATATATATATATATATATATATATATATACATACATAGCAAGGTTATTTGCTTTCTATTTGGCTTGTCTTTTCATTCTATTGACAGGTTCTTTTGCAGAACATAAATGTTCAATTTGAGTGAAATCTGGCTTATTAATTCTTTCATAGACCATACCTTTAGTATTTATCTAAAAAGAATCACCATTTCCAAGGAATTTGAATTTCTTACTATGGCTTCTTGTAATTTTATAGATTTTTTATTTTGCATTTTGTAAAACATATTTTGAATTCATTTTTGTGAATCTGTGTTCATTTTCACTTTGGTTTTATATTTAGAAGTCTAATTGTCCTTTGTTTAAAGGATTACCTTTTATTCACTGTATTATTTGTGTTCTTCTACAAAAGACTAGTTGAATACATTTATGTGGGTTTATTTCTGGGCTCTGCTATTTTCCATCAATTTATTTATTCTATTCTTTCCCCAGTACCAAGTACCTCAACTACTTTATCATAAACTTTTAAAGATTGGATACTGTCATTTTCTAGCCTTCATCTTCCTTTTAAAAAATTATACTGAAAAGCAGTATTGTCATCCATAAAAATTTTAGACCCATTATCTAAATCTACAAAGTATCTTACTTGGATTTTGATTGGAATTGTATTGAATCTACAAATTCAGTTGAGCACCAACATCTTGTCAGTATTGAGTCTTCTTATTTATGAAGATGAGATATCTTCCTGCTATTTTCTTCTTTCCTTCCCTCCCTTCCTCCCTCTTCCTCTCTTCCATCTTTCTTTCCTTCCTGTTAGTACTGAGGCTTGAACTCATGCCTTCATAATCTTGCTTGAAATTTTTTAACTCACCATTGGCACCCTACCACTTGAGCCACACCTCCAGCTTCACTTTTTGGCTGGCTAATGGGAGAGAAGAGTCTCACAGATTTGTCTGTGGGACTAGCTTCAAACCTCAGTGATTCCTAGGATGATGAGCCACCTGTACCTGGCTCAATTCTTTGATGTCTTTCATTAGAATCTTTTCAGTTTTCCTCATATTATAATGCATTAATATATTCACTCTCCCTTGTACTCATATCAACTCTCATCAGGCCTCATTTTCCAGCGTGACAGAACTGAGAGTCAAGTTTTCAACACATGAACTATCCGATCGACTTCAGAATGTTGCCAAACACAACACAAAACAAGACAAACATTTTAACTTTTATAATGGAAAATATAAATTGCACATGGGAGACTTTGGTATTGACTTATACTAGGGTTTAGCATGGCTCTTTCTACACCCAGGGTGAAAGCATGGAGGTTGTGGTATCCTACCCTCATAATAGCTCTCTGAATTTTACAGGTCAACCCGATATTAAAGCCTCTTAGCTTAGAGTTTTGTTTATCTGATAGACCTGTAATAGTTTGGAATTAATTACAAAACAAATAATTTCAGTTTAGGAAAGCATGTGGTACAAGAACCTGCTAAAAAGTCACATCCGACCAATTTATTTTGCTTTCTGAGTTTACTAGTGTTAGGAGTATCATATTCCAAAAAAGATATCAGGGATTGTGAAATTGTAGAGCTGAACTGGTAGGTTTCTTTGAAATCTAGATTAAACTCCTCATTTGCAAGTCAAGAAAGAAAGTCAGAGAGATTGTATTACTTAAGGGAACACAGCAAGTGTGTGACAGGTAGAGTTGGAATAAACTCAGAACTACCACTGTGAGGTCTTTCTAAATCAAGTTCTTACAATATCTTTGTTAACAAGGAAAACCACAGGTTGACTTGTAAGGCACGGTTAATCGAATGTATAGCTGTTACACTAGCCAAACTTCAAAAATGTTTAAGACATTGACACGTATTTAAAGACAGACCAACAAAGATATGCTTCAGTTTTTCAACTCTATCATTTCATGTTTAATATTTTGGTTACTGAATTAGAAAGAAGACAGAGAAAACCCATATGAAAATTTCAGATGACACAAAGTTGGAGGAATGGTTAATACATTGAAAGAAGATTCAAAAGGCTTTTGACAGAGTGGAACAATGAGATGAAAGTAAGATTAAGCTTAATATACATAGGAGAAAAGGAACAAAATTACATTTAAAAGAAATCAATGACTTCATTTCAAGGTGGAGTGGTTAGGAATTTTAAATGTTGCCTATAAGTACAATGTAGGCCAGTATCATCTGGCTACCAAAGGAAGTTATTACAATGTCTCTGCCCTTTAGAAGCATGGAGTCCTGATCAAGGTGGTGATTTTTTTTTTCTTGTACAGACCATATATAGAAGATGAATTGGCCATTAGAGATCGCATTTCACCAGAGATATTGGTAACTATTATTCTTTTGAAGAAAGAAACAGAATTATGAAGAATTTGTTGTGAAAAAGAACCCTTGAAATATTTAAGAGGAAAGTATAAACAATTTGCCAGTGATACTTCTCTTTAAAATTATTCACTATTACACCATGTTACATTTTCTCTTATCCATTCAGTAAAGCTTTATTCACAATCTCCTACTTAGTGCCAGGGATAAGAGGTAAATATAATACTTGCTATGGATTTCATAATCTAATGTGGTTTTGAGTAAGTCTAAAGGGTAAGGCTTAGACAATCACCTTTTCAGCCCTCACATATTAGCAATGTAAATTGATACATGTGTTAGATTTGCCCAATGTGTCTAGGCAGTACTTTGAAAGGAGTATCTGTTTGACAGAGTCTGTGATTAAATAAGGAGTGTAGATATTTGTGAATTCAGTTCAGAAAAATGAAGAACATATAAACAATACAGGGTTTCCAAAATGAAATAGGCTTCCAAGTGAACTACATATGCTCTTCCTGGAAATGACCAAGTTGGTTGACAAGAAACTATTGGATGGTTCAGGGAAGAGCTCCTATTGCTTGATACAACTCAACATCAAGGGAACATTTCACTTTTTCACCCTCTTTCAATCTGCTCACTTCTTTATAGTAGAGACTAGCTAGATTTCTTGACATCCAAGGCATTTATTTTTTAATGCTGTAGGGGTTTGAATTCAGGTGTTTTTATTTTCCTTCTCTATTCCTTCTTTATTTCCTTCTTTTTAAAAACTTCCCTTGTCCTCCTCTTCTTCCTCCTCTTTTCTTTGTCCTCTTGAGCTAAAGCTGGCCTGGAATGAACCTCATACTTGCAATACTGGGGTGATAAAGCATGCCAGGTTTTGGGATAGCATTCTGAAATGGAAGACAAATAAGTCTTAGGAGTTCATAACAATTTTGTTTCTTCTCATTGAATTATGTTAGACCCAACTGCCAGTTGGGTTTTTCTGGCACCCCAATTGCTTTTAGGTAGACAATGAGACTGTTAATCTTTATGGAGTCTGGATACTCCAAGATTACATTTATTTATAGATTCCACCTGATATTCTTTGAACAATTTGTCCTCAAGCTTGCTGATTTACTCATCTGTCAAATGAGCCAAGCTGAGGTTGAATCTCAACCTAACCTTTTCTATGGCTTTTGGGGAATCCTCAAAAAAGATAGTGGTATCTCACATATAGTTTGGGCTGTTGCCTTCATTTATTTCACAGATTACAATACACTGTGCTATTCTGATCCCGTTGTTTCTCCAGGACTAATACATCCATTGTCCCAGTTGTTGGGAGTTGGCTACTGATACTTTGTTCCTCAGGGACATTGTTTCATGTTGAATGTCACCTCACCCGAGGTGACTCTCCCTTCCTGTGGATTGACACAGGGGTAAAGAGCCCAATTCACTTACTGTAAGTCAGGGACAACTCCACGGGAGCAATCCTAGCTCCAGATCTTCCTATGTGATTGACACATTGCTATGATTGCTATGATTTATCACAGATCACTCTTTTTTTCTGGTTTATAGATATGATTCAAACCTATAAACAAATATGTGCCTTTGTTTCCTGTTTTCTTTGTATTGAGCATGTGCTTAGTGAGTAAAATATGGTAGTGAAGAGACTATAGTCCATTTGATTCCAGTTACTGTCCTTCTACTATTCTCTGTTCTGACATTAAAATATGCTGTTGTTGAGGTCCACAGGGCATTCCTGTATTTCTCTTAGTCTTGTATGCTGTTGCTCTCCATACTGCCTGTGGCCACAACACCAGTCACTTCAGCTATGGAATCTCGGTTGGCAGAGGGGAGGGAGGTTTTGTTCTCAACCTCTACTTCTCTTGCTGCTGCTTGCTGCTTCCTTAAAGCTCCTCCTCATCTCTGCTTATCTTTGTTCTTTGCTCGTGAGGAAACTTGTGTTACTCTTGTGTCTTGCACAGTTAGAACGGCCCCTTGACACAGCTGTTGGCCCCATCATGGCGGAGCTTTTAGTTTTCATCATCCTTGTGCTCTTTGGAGGTCATTTTCTCATCGGAAATGCAGGTATCTTGGAGTGATTCATTTCTTTCATATATTTATTTGGAAGCAACTTTCTTCTGTCTTAGTGATACAGACATCCCAGTGGGGGTCACTGCAGAGTGTTAAAGATAGCCTTGTATTTTATCCCAAATAACTTCTCTCTTTCCTCTAATTATGCTAATTCAAATCATGTCCTTCCAAGACACCTTCCCACTTATGGTAACTTTTCTTTCGTTGGCTTGTTTGTAGCTTTTTACAGCATGGCTTCCCTTGAGAGCTCCTCAGTCTATCAGAAATGTCTGCACTTGTCTAGACTTCAATTATGGATATAGTTCAAATTTTTTCCCTGGGGGTCCCAAGCCCCATGCCAGTAAAGGGATGCAACTAGATTCTTATCTAAGTGTCTACAAACATTCCACTGCAGTTACTCTTAATAGCCCGGTGCTCACAGATGACCTCTGGACAGGAGGGCGCCTAATTCCACATGCTAGCATATCTGAATCTCAGCCAGAATGCACTGCTCTGTACAATTTCAGAACACCATAAAGTAACAACATATAATAAGGAGTTAATTGAACCCATAACCAGCATTGTGGAGACTAACCTGTTAATGTGGCAGATCAATTGCTTACCACTGTTGGACCTCAGTTTCCTTGCTTGTAAGTGAAAGAGTTAGACTGGATTAGCTCTGATAGTGTTTTTAGTTCTAACACATCAGTTTTTTTTTCCCCCTTGCTATTTGTGTCATCTTTCCACACTCTTTATTACCATGACTTTAATTGGGTCTGGCATGAACTCCTCTGAGGGAAGACATTTCCAAAACAATTTACTGCTGGAATGTAGATGATACGTTTCCAGCATTGTGACATATGCATTTCTCTGTGTGACCTCTGGGGCCCAGTACAGAATTTTCCATCATCATCTGTCTGGGATTAATCAAATGCTTCAGGAGAGGCCCAGCTTCTTGGGAGTAATCATTAGGTTCACCTTGTACCCAAATAATATTGATGGCTAAAAGGAAATGAGTTGATTTGAGCTGTTCTTTAACGGATTTATTACCCTAATACTAAATATCTGAATCCAGCGTGCAACAGAAAACTAAGTGCAAGAATGAGTAGATGGTAGGCTCATATAACAAGAAGTCAGTGGTTAGAAGTCCCATAAACCTGATTTTACAGGAGCAAATGTTGTCAGTGGAAAATGTGGGTGTTTTATCTCAGAACATAAAGTTTGCTTTCAGACAGAGATGAAGAGCTAGAAGGAACTGTGTGAAGATATCTGTGATTCCTTTCTTTATGGGCAAATGAGCATCAATAAGCTATCTTAAATGGAAGATGATCAATATTGCCTATTGAGAACCAACCAAGAATCTATAATCCTCAGGAAGGAGCACTTTGCCTTCTTATTTATAATAATTCTTTGTGTTATTACTAACCTCCATTCAGAACAGATATTATGCAGAACACTGGTAGTCACATAAAAAGTCTACCTTCTGATCTGGGTGCCAGGGGCTTATGGCTGTAATCCTACGTGGGAAGCTGAGAATAGGAAGATCACATTTTAAGTCCAGTCTGGGCAGAAAAGTTCCTTGGACCCATTGCCAACACACATGTGATCTTAGTGATACACATGTCTCCCCAAACTATATGGGAGGCTGGGAGCAGAAGGATTGTGGTTCCAGGCCAGGTCAGTCCAGGCAGAAAAGTACTTGAGACTTTACCTCCTTGGAAGAAGCAAGACATAGTGGCGCATGCTTACCGTTCTAGACACCATTGAATGGCAGGTGGATCTAAACTACCTACCATGAGAGGATCGGGACCCAAGTGGACCTAGGCAGGAAACAAGATCATGTTTTACAAATAATCAGCACAAAGAAGCCCCAGAGACAGCAGTAGAGTACCTGCCTCAAATCACAAGGCCATTGGGGGAAAGTAAAGGAAGAGGTGACATTGTCCAAAAAAACAAATGTACCTTGACCTGACTTATGAAATGGTAATCCCTGTGTACAATACCTTAATAATAATAACATTATATAAAGAAAGCACAAGAACAAATTCCAGTACCCCCCCCACACAAACACACACGTGTCATGTCGTGTGCATGGGGGCGATAAAGGCAGGCAAAAGGTCAGAAATTAAGGAAGAACAAATTGTACAGGTTAGCCTGAGGGCCTAGTGGTGTGGCAGGTAGAGAGAGAGAGAGAGAGAGAGAGAGAGAGAGACAGAGACAGAGAGACAGAGAGACAGAGACAGAGAGACAGAGAGACAGACAGAAACACAGAGACACAGAGACAGAGACACACACAGATAGACAGAGAGAGAGAAAGAGACACAGAGACAGAGAGAGACAGAGACAGAGACAGACAGAAACACAGAGACACAGAGACAGAGATACACACAGAGAGACAGAGACACAGAGACAGAGAGAGAGACAGAGAGAGAGACAGAGACAGAGACACAGAGAGAGACAGAGACAGAGAGACAGAGACAGACAGAAACACAGAGACACAGAGACAGAGACACACAGAAAGGGACAGAGACAGAGAGAGACAGAGACAGAGAGAGACAGAGACAGAGAGAGACAGACAGAAACACAGAGACAGAGACACACAGAGAGAGACAGAGACAGAGAGGGACAGAGACAGAGAGACAGAGAGACAGACAGAAACACAGAGACAGAGACACAGAGAGAGACAGAGACAGAGAGGGACAGAGACAGAGACAGAGAGACAGACAGAAACACAGAGACAGAGACACACAGAGAGACAGGGACAGAGAGAGACAGAGAGAGAGACAGACAGACAGAAACACAGAGACAGAGACAGAGAGACAGAGACACAGAGACACAAAGAGAGAGAGAGAGAGAGAGAGAGAGAGAGAGAGGAGAAAAGCTGGCAAAGGCTGGGTGTGATGAGGCAGCCCAAAGCAGAAACAATAGAAGAGAACCTTGATTCAGAAGACCCTTGATGTCCTTTATGAGAGCAGATATTAATGTCAGCATTCACCCAGTCTAGACTTAGGAGCAATATTTTTACTTGGCTGGAGGCAATCAGAGGGTAGCAAATAGGAACAGATGACTATCAGAGCACTGTGACATTTCTTTTGATAGTTTTACTTGTTTTACAGTCTCTTATAAACCCATCTAAAGCCTCTGATTAAATGAATGAATGCCTTCAAAGCAAGAACCACAGTTTTCTATTCTTAGGCTCCCTACTACACTTAGAGTAGTGTCTTACATATATCTGGTAACTCAGTAGTGTGTAATAAATTAAATTAAAACAGATTATATCATTACTGTTTCCTGAATGTAAGACTTTAGTGAGTCTTTCAAAATGTTCTTTTAAGCCATGGGTAGATTTGGTTGTTTTTCACTCCATGCATAATGAAAAAAAGTCACTGACTTTTTTGTCCCTAGATAATGAAATATTTGAAGTCTGAGTAAATCATTCTGGAAATAAGTCTGGAAAATAATTCTCTGAGGAGAAGCATTGACTCTCATGAGTCCAAAAATAAAAAAAAAGGTTTTCCTCAGATGAGATTCTTGTAGAGGGTCTACGTAGTGAATAAGGATATACATTGAGTGCTTATCACTGGATCAGCAGCTGACATCAAGGAATAGTTGAAGATTTAAATACAACAATATAAAAAGTGGTGGTCTGAATACTTTGGAAACTCAGTATATAATTTTTTTATAGTGCCCTTCTACTTTTCAAACTCTGTACCTCTCAACCTGAATGAGGCTGTAGAAGACAAAGTCATAACTGTAAGCTCCAAGCTTTTCAGAATCATGCATTATAGATACTTATGATCCCATATCAAAGATAATCCTGAAAATTAACTTCTGGAGCCTCACAAGTGCATGACTCATATTTTCTATATTTTTTTCTTTAACTTATTTCCACACAAATTGAAAAAAATCCTTCTACTTGTTTGACCCTACTAATTGTTTTTAGTCATTTTTTTATTCTTGCTAAACCATGAGAATAACAAAAAATCTACAGTTTTCCAGTGGCAGATCTGGCATTCTCATAAGAAGAATGAATTTGAGGTGAAGAAATCAATTTTCAAAAACAGCTTATTTTAATTGGGTGGCAGCTCACACCTCAGTGGCTATGGTAGAAAGGATCATGGGTCAGCAGAAAAAGTTAACAAAGTCCAGTCATAACAAACCAGCCAAGCCTGGTGAGTTGCATCTCTAACCCCAGCTATGCGAGAAGCTTAAATCAGAGAGAGAATTGTGGTTCTACCTGAGATATTGCCTGAAAATAAACCAAAAAATGACTTGGGAGTGTCGTACAAGTGGTAGTGCACTTGTCTAATATATATATAAGGTCATTAGTTCAGTTCCCAGTACCTACACATTGTCTAATTCATTTTAGTTCTTCAGTTTATTGGTAAGAGAAAATTAGTTTTTACCTGCTGGACTTCGATGAATCTCCTTTGCCTTGTCTTGTGTTAGGTAAAATGCTAAGTAGATATGAAGTCCAAAGTCTTGGGTTGGAGTCTCAGCTTTACTACTCCTTAGTTTGTGAGTATGGTTGATCACCAGAGACTTAATTTTCTTATTGATCTAATAGATAAAAAAATCCTGCTCATGTGGGTTAGATGACTGTGTTGAGAGCACCGTTATCATATGCAGCTTTTAGCCTTATTTAGTTTTATAAAAGTCTCTGAAGCATCGTATCCTACTGTCTTAACTGTCTACCATGCAATTAATGTAATGAAAGACAAGTAAAAAACAATAGCAATTGCCAACATCATCACCAATCACCATCATTTTTGGAAGTAGATAGCAGTAAGAATTGAGTAAGACCCTCTATTTCTTGAAGAATTAATATACAGAGATGTTGCTTTCTCTTTGTTTTGTTTTCTTCATTTTTTATTTTTCCTTTATGCTTTTTATGCTTTTCTTTTCATTTATTAATGTGTGACTTCCTTATAATTTTCTACAGTGGCTTTCTTTTTAATCCATGAAAATTGTTTCCTATATACTTCTTCACAGCCAGTTTCAAATGTTCTCCTATAGTACAAGAACTTTCTAACATCAGAAGGGATTATTTGAATGTACTTGACCTATATTGTGCAAACCATTACATCACTCTAATTGACCAACATTCGAAAATGCAAATAAACAGAATGATGATTTGTGATGCCACTATTAATTATTCATGTTAGTGACATCCACTCACATCATTCTAGAATTCCCTAGGTGGATTAAGGCACTTTCATTTACATACCTCAGTCTCATGACCCATTTCTCCCTTTATCTCTTCTCTGCATCCTCTCTCCCTCCATTCCTCATTTTCTTCTTCCTTACTATGTTGCTAATAGTATTTTGTTGTCTTGACTCTTCCACTAGACAACCAGCTCCTGCATGGCCTAGGCCTTCTACCCCTGTAAGTAGGGGCCATTTAGTGTGGTCTCTGGGCAGAATAGATTTTCATTACACATCCTTGAATGAAAAACTGAATTTGATTATCTTCACTCTAGTTCTTTAGACAATAGGATAAAAAAATTCTCATGAACATTCAGCCACATTCTGCCTTTAGGTATTTAAGCCCTATTATTTCATTGGATGACTGATGGACGTTATACATCTGTTTATATTTAAAGAAAGGAACTCCAGTTGCATGTGATTGTATTAAGTCTCTGTTCTGGCTATTTTTAAAGTAGGATTTCTTTCTCTCTCTTCTTTTTTTTTTTTTAAAAAGCCCATTGTCTCCATATCCTGAATCATCCATCCTCAATTTCTTCTTTTCCTTCACATACACTTTATTTAGTTTGTATATGAATTATGAAGTGCTATTTTGGGGAAGAATTTTATAGACATTGGACAGTGGTTCCACTTAGTTGGCAAAGAGATGAAACAATATCTCACATCTTTGCTTGGCTTCTTTTCTTTCCCTTCTCATTAATGCCTGCAAATCGAGGCTATATAAAAGAACCTGAGGACTGAATTCATCTCCATTGGATACTCAAGTTGTAGGGGACAGAGGGAACAGTTATATAAAAAATATTGGAGGAAAGTGTTTGGATCCAGAATCAGCTCTACCTTAGTTACTAAATGTTCAAACATTCCTTGGGTTCTGTGAGCTTACTTATGTAATTTGGACTTTGGAAAAAGTATATTTTTTATTTGCATGACACTGGATTTATTCAATTAGTGGTGAATTCATGAACATAGGGGTTTGTGTTCTCATTTCCAAGTGCTGCATGTAATCAGACTAATCTTATCTTTTCCTCAATCCATAGTAATAAAGAGATGTTATTGGGGATATGCAAATTAAAAAACTAATGGTTTAACTTACTATATTGACAGGACCTAATGTTTTATAGTAGGAGATTTTAACCCCATTTACCACTTCCTTAATTTATTCTACTTTGTAATAAAACTACTCATTTTTCTTTTTTTTTGTCAGTCATGGGACTTGAACTCTGGGCCTGAGTGCTGTCCCTCAGCTCTTCAGCTCAAGGCAAGCATTCTACCACTTGAGCTATAGTACCAGTTCCGGTTATAAGGGAACTATTCAAAGATAATTTGTCCCAAATCACAAACTAGCAAGCCCTGAAGACAGATTAGATACTTTACCTTGTTCCTTAAGAATATTTTTGGCTAATATTTTAACAAACGTCTAGTTTGGAATCTCAGAAAACTTTCTTAACCTTATTTCTTTGTTGGTAGATATCAAAGATGACAATCTGCTATAATTAGTTTTCATGACTATGCGTTTACATTTTATATCTGGGAATAACTATTCCAACTTTCAGGAACAAATCTATAATGGTATAATTTCCAGTGTCATGTCATCCATTCAGTGCTCTGTGCCATTTCTTCCTTTATAAAATAGACTGGCCATTGTTGCTGCATATCCTCAGGGCTGTTGAGAGGACCAAGGGTTAATAAACTGGGAGAGTCTTTGAAAAACTTATATTACCATGGGTGTTACTACATTGTATGGCTAGGTGAAAAATAAACCATCACAAAAACATGGCGATTTGCATTAAAGATTATGTTGCAAATAAAATGTTCAATTTAAAAGGATTGATTGGTAACAAGGGCTCTCATTTTCCTGTTATCTAGCTAGTCAACCTATTTGACTTTTTAGTCTCACACAGGGATTACAATAAATGACCCTGACACCTTTTAGGGATGGTTTGTAAACAAATGACAAAAAAAAATTTAGAGAATATATGGGGAAGACTGTGCTATAAAATCCTGATGTGTCTTTCTAGATTCCTTTGGTTATATGCAATGTATTCTCTGCAACATTAGAATTTTTAAGTCTCATTTTATTTAATTGTAAGGTGATGTCAGAGGGGTGACAGCTACGTAAGTAAGGCAATGAGTACATTTCTCGTCAAACATTGTTATCCTCCTCTTGTTTTCTCCTAACATTAGAATTTTCAGGAGAACTTTTATACCTTCTTTCCTTAATGTTGGGCAACGAGCATAATTCATTCCTTTCTTCTAAGAGTTCTGCGGGAGAATTACGAGACTATTCTGGGAAATAGCATCAAGAGGAATGGCAAGTACCTGGCTATGGGAAGTGTCATTTAAGTCTTCCTACCAACCAACATGGCAGAATGAAAGGTATGAAACAGAGACGGCAGAGTGAAAATATATGTAATTCAAGTATAGCGAGAGAGGCGGTTGATAGATGACAGAAAATGTAAAGCGGGATTCAATGCTTGCAAGTCCATTTTTCAGTCCCTTGGGCGGTGGGTGATGAAACTGTACACACGAGATGGAAGAGATGAGGGAGTTAATATAGCCTCAGGCTTTATAAAGGTTAAGATTATTCATGTCTTTTGGGGTAATCAGTAGAGAATTCTGGGAATGAGGGTACCTCCACTTTTTGCTCATTTTAGGGAGCTTTCCAGTTATCTTCATGACAATTAATCACTTAGAGGTATGGCATTTAGCACACAAAAGGCATTGTACTGGCGTTTGAGATCTGTCAAAGGTGATTTAAAGTGGCCATCATGGCTTTATTTGTTTTAAACTGGTTTTATCACCAAGGACTCTAGGCCATAAGCACCCTGTTTTTCTTTTTTTTTCTTTTTTTTTGGGGGTGGGGTCCGGTCGTGGGGCCTGAACTCTGGGCCTGAGCGCTGTCCCTCAGCTCTTCAGCTCAAAGCTAACGCTCTACCACTTGAGCCACAGTGTCACTTCCGGCTTTTTTCTTTTTTTTGCTTATGTGGTGCTTAGGAATCGAACCCAGGGCCTCAGGCATGCAAGGCAAGCGCTCTACCACTGAGCCACCTTCCCCGCCCAGCACCCTGTTTTTAAAGATAAGCAGAATCAAGGGTAAGCAAGAACAGTCTATTTAATTACAACTCTGAGTAACAACAGAGAGGGCAAGAAGTTTAAATTGGTTTCGGAAGGCGCTAAGGAGCAAAGAAAGGAATTGATTGCATTAACTTAATATAATAATAGCATAATAAACATAATAGAATGTCACTATGGGGAAGGGTGGAGATTAGCAAGTGCTAAGTGTAGCATATTCATATAAAACTTGGACTTGGGGTCATTGTTTTGCCAAAAAATGTGTTATTTTTCATTTTCTCCCTGTGAATAAGTTTCCTCTTGAAATGGACACACAAATACACAAACACAAATGGAAAGATTGAAAACATGGATTTAGATTGGAAAATCTTGTTGTTGGCAGCTTTTTACCAGATGATTGTCAAGGAAACAATGATGCCCTCACAGGTTTACAGTTTTGATCAAAGTGTGTTTTTCCAGTGCTGCTTTACTCTTTATTTCCATGGGGAAACCAACCACAGGATGTAAGGAAGCAGTTTGAGCAGGCCTGACCCTTCTCCCTCTTAAGATGGAGAGACTTTTAGAAGAAAACTGAGGTTTGGGGCCTCCACCCCGAAGTATCCAACAGTGACTTTAAGGAGGTAATGAGTAGAATACAGTAACAAGAATAAATCCCAATGAGCTTATTAAAACCCAGAACCACAACTCTGGCAAGGGTGAGAACTATTGTCTGAAACTTGTTTGTCGATTAGCAAAGTGGTATAGTCCTTTCTACATTCTCCACCCACCCTTTCAGAACAGAGTGATTAGCAACAAAAGATAGATTTTTCAAAGCAGAGTCATGATTTATACTCCACTTCGGAGACTGTCCGGATGGTTTCTCATTGGGATTTTAAGGGGTACTAGCCAATCTCTGTTCGAATGGGCCTCCTGGGACTTTTGCTCTGGTGTGGTGTGGAAAGTGGAAGAGCTCTGACTCAATATCCATCTTTTGCAAAGGCTTCTTTGTAATAGCTTTGGACTTTGTGGAAACCTCTTCCTACCAAAAACAAAAGTTGGTTTCAAATGCTGTAAGCTGTCTATCCTGAAATTCTATGACCAATGGGAAGATACTGTCTCTACCTTGGCGGGGTATAGGTAATACTTTTTAGAACAGCTATAAGAGTTAAACCACTTCTAGGAACTTCAGGCCTATGTCTTCAAAGCCTTAACTTCTCAGGAAGGGTAGGGATATAGTTGTGTAGTTCCTCACTGGCTAAGTTTGTTCACTTTTTTGTTAACAAAGCTAAGATTGGAGGATGAAAATAAATCACAGACAAAAATTTCACAAGGAAAAATATTAAAATATCATCTAAGAGAGGTGATTAGTATTATCTACTGAAGTAGAATACCCACCACACAATGCAGCAGTTACAGTATGCACCCAAAAGCATTACACCAAAACAACATGTGCAGCAGTGGTCATAGCAATAGTTTGCATAATAGCCAAATCCTGGAAACTACACCAATGCTCACTGACAACAGAAAGGATAAATAAATTGTGGCATTTTTACACAATAGAATAATATACAGCAATTAGAATAAATGATCTACAACTAAATGCAATAACATGGATGGATCTCAACAAATAATGTTGCGCAAAAAAAAAGAGAAAAAAGCCAAGCACAAAAGATTTCACACTGTATGATTCCATTTATATAAAGTCCAAAAGGGCTAAACCAATCTATGGTGTTAGAAGTCAGGCAAAGTTTTTGTCTTCGGGTAGTGTATATGTACTTATTAGAGGAAAAAGTAAGATAATCTCCTGCAGTGTCATTTGTACTTGTTCTGTTTGTGAAAAATCATTCAGTGGTACACTTATCATTCAGCTTATCTTCATGCATAGTATAGTGAAAAGATACAATACATCAAAAAGTGATTAATTTCATTATTTTACATGCTTACTTAACTAAATTCCAACCTTACAGGGTTACCTAGAAAAGGTTTTACTGTTGTTAAAAAGCTTGGAATTGGGTGGCTAGATTCTTGTAAATCTCTCAGCATAATGCAAGTCAAATGAAAAACTAGAAGTAAAGGTTTAATGTTCCCATTGACTGGTATCACTGTCCTGTGCCAGCCACTTAGCTTCTACGCCTTTGCCTGTGCGTGATTGGAGAGCTCCAGATGAGCTCCAGTGATTCAATTGAAAAGAATACAGGTGATGGATGGACACGTGTCTGCTCAACATGGCATCACCGGTGAATCAATGGGACCAGATAAAGGCATCCACGTTTCCCAGCAAGAGGCTTTGTGGCTGAATTTGATCTCCATAAATCTTCTCTGTCCTCATACACTGGGAGAGGCTAGATTCTCATCCGCTGTCAATTTTGAAAATACTTTTACTCAGTAAGTTGACCTGAATTCACCTAAAAGGAGAAAGAAGACTACAAGTTTTGGGGGTTAGGTTTAATCCACATCTGTATTGAACAATCAGGAGTTCTTCCAACATGGCATGCACCTTATTGAATGGTTCCAGAGTAGAATAATATCTATATTTTCCTGCCTTGAAAAATCATGTTAAACACCATTGGCTCATGCTTGTAATCCTAGTTACTCATGAGGTTGAAATCTCAATTGAATTGTGGTTTGAAGCCAGCTTCATGGAGACTCTTGTCTCAAATAAACCATCAAAAAGCTGGAAATGGAGCTATGGCTCAAATGGTAGAGTGCCAGCCTTGAGCAAGAAACCAAAAGGACAGCACCCAGACTCTGAATTCAAGTCTTGGAACCAAACGCGCGCACACACACACACACACACACACACCCTTGGGGTGGGAATATTTGTGTATACCTAAGATTTTTAAATCTGCTGTATTCAATAGATCCCTGGATCATAATTACTTTCCTTTCATTAACAGGTATTTGATGAGTATCTACCATGCTAGAGGCACTGAGCGGGGGGCATTGGGACATGAGGTTAGTTTGTCACCCTGGGGTAAACATCCCTCATTTTATCAATGGAGACCTGCTTGATTTTGTATCTTCTCTATTGGAAGAATAAGTACATTTTAAATTATAAAGTAGCAATCCAAACTGCAGACTGAAATATATCAACTAGATTGATTCCTGCGACATTTAACAGGTATAAGATCTTGGGCAAGCCTCTTTCTTCCTTTAAGCTTTGGCTAAAAGAGAAGTAATAACTGGAATGAACTCAGAGGCTTTTAGGTAAAGATTAAATGTGATAGAATGGTAATTTCATTTTATTCTATATTCAGCTCATATGTAGATTTGAAGGAGCCAGGGACCTGTTTCTTACAGTTCTGTTAGGAGACAGTCAAACTCTTAAAAGATCATCGATCTCTCCACTGGGTCCTTATGTCCTTTGTACTCACCATTTTTTGCCTGGGCACTGTGTTTGTCTTTGCAGAGCTGCTTAGTTGCTGTGCAACTTGGTCTATGGATAAACGGATTTAAGCCCAAACTCCTGGTGGTAAGGAGGGACCAACAGGACTTTGTAAATCCTGCTCCTGTTCTCCCTGTGGGATTAGGTGGAGGCTAGATTTTGCCTGATCACACCCATATTTGAATGGTACTGATTCCCAGTATTGCTTACCTCATTTCTAACCCATTTGTCTTGAGGATATTTTCCTTCCTTCCTTCCTTCCTTCCTTCCTTCCTTCCTTCCTTCCTCCTTCCTTCCTTCCTTCTTTCCTTTGTTTGTTTTTTTTTTTTTGTCAGTTGTGGTGCTTGAACTCTGGGCCTAGACATTGTCCCTCAGCTCTTCAGCTCAAGGTGAGCACTCTACCACTTGAGTCACAGCGCCACTTCTAGTTTTCTGGTAGTTAATTGGAGATAAGAGTCTCACGGACTTTCCTGCCCAGGCTGTTTTAAAAATGTAATCCTTAGATCTTAGACTCCTGAGTAGCTAGGATTACAGGTATGAGCCACCAGCACCCACATCTTTCATACTTTTTTAATTTAAATTTTTATTGTAAAGGTGACGGTTACATAAGTCAGGTAATGAGTACATTTTCTTTTTGAACAATATTATCTCCTTCCTCATTTTCTCCCATGTTTTCCCTTCCCAACCCCTTTTTCCCCAAGTTGTAAAGTTCACCTCTAACACAGTATTTGGTGATTATCACTGCTGACTTGGTTCACCTTTTTTTCCCATCATTTCTGTGATTCCCCTTCCTTTCCCCAAATCATATACACATATATAAGACAAAGGGTATAGAAATCAAAAACAGTGACAACATGGAATAAACCATAGAGAAAAGAAAGAAAGAAAGAAAGAAAGAAAGAAAGAAAGAAAGAAAGAAAGAAAGAAAGAAAGAAAGAAAGAAAGAAAGAAAGAAAAACCAAGAAAAAGGAAATAACAGCAAGCAGTACAATTAAAAAACTTCTTGTTTCCATTTCTTGGACTTCATTTTGATAAGCATCATCTTATATGGTCATATGCGTATAGCTATTGAGCCATTGTGATCCTCTCTTAAGAATATCCTCCTTTGCTCTCACTGTGCAAATGGTTAGAGTGCTGTTTAACCAATCATGTCAAAGTGCAATTATTTGTCTTTTACTATCCATTGGGTTAATTTGTAGATTTATAGACACATTCTAGATATTACAAATGAGGGAAACCATGCAGCTTGTTTCTTTGGGTCTGGTTTACTTTGCTTAATATAATTTTTTCCCAAGTCTTTCCATTTCCTTAAGAACAGGGCAATATACATTTTGATAGAAGCACAGACTTCCATTGTGTATATATACCAAATTTTCTTGATCCATTCATCCACTGAGGAGCATCTGCATTGATTCCATATCTTAGCTATAGTAAATACTACTGCAATGAACATGATTGTGTTGGTGGCTTTAGTGTGAGCTGGTTTTGTGGTCATTTGAGTAAATGCCCAGGAGTGGGATTGCTCGATCTTAGGGAAACTCTATGTTTAGTTTTTTGAGGAACCTCCATACTGCTTTCTAGAGTGGTTGAACAAGTTTACATTCCCACCAACAGTGTACTAGTGTTCCCTTTTGGCCACATCCCCACCAGCATCTGTTATTATTAGTTTTCTGGATAATGGCCATTCTACCTGGGGTGAGGTGGAAACTCAATGTTGTTTTGATTTGCATTTCTTTTATGGCCAGAGATATTGAACATTTATTCATGTGTCTTGGTCATTCTTATTTCTTCTTTGGACAAGTCTCTCTTTAAGTCTTTTGTTAATTTAAATTTAAATTTTATTGTTCAGGTGATGTATATAAGTAAGGTAGTGAGTACATTTCTTGTCGAAGTTGTTACCTCCTCCCTCATTTATCTCCCACTTTCCCTCCCCTCCCCCAAGTTGTACAAATCACTTCCAGCATGTTGTCTTGTGAGCAGCACTGCTGCATTGCTTCCCCCTTTGTCCTTTGTCTCTCTCTTTGTCTTTAGCCCACTTATTAATGGGGCAGTTGTTTCTTTGAAGATTTGTTTTGGGGGAGTTTAATTTATTGAGCTCTGAGTATATTTTAGATATGAAGTCCTTATCTAATGCATATCTAGTAAAGATCTTCTCCCATTCTGTGGGCTTTCTATTTATCTTTCTTTAGCTATGTCATTTGCCATGCAGAAACTCTTCAGTTTGATGTAATCCCATTTATCCAATCTTTCTTTGATCTGCTGTTATTCTGGATCTTTACGTACAAAGTTTCCTCCTGTGCCAAGGAGCCCTAGTTTTTCTCCTATCCATTCTTGTAGTATTTTCAGGGTATTTGGTCTTACATTGAGGTCTTTGATCCATTTAGAGTTGATTCTGGTGCAGGATAATATATAAGGACTTAAGTTTTCTGCATGTATACAGCCAATTCTGCCAGCACCATTTGTTGAACAGTCTGTCTTTCTTCCATCATGTGTTTTTGGCTCCCTTATCAACTATTAGGTGTCTATAGATCTGTGTGTTCATTTCTGGGTCTTCAATGCTATTGGTTCTCAGGCTTGTTCTTGTGCCAGTACTAAGCTGTTTTTATTACTACAGTTTTGTACTAGTGCTTGAAGTTTGGTATTGGTAATTTGAGGACATGTTCTTAATAAATTACTTGCATTTCCAGGCTTGTTTCAGAAGGGCCTGACTGAAAAGGCAGTCCTTAATGCTACATCCAGACTAAAGTGAACATTTTCTTGGGTACTAGTTGGATTTGGGATGAGAATGGGTGCTGCAGTCAGACAGTGGTTTATATAGTGGGGAATGGATACTTGCGTTTTTTCAAGACATTTCTCAAGTAGGCTCAATGTTTTACAAGAAAATATGCTGGTACTGTCACAAGTAGTTCCATTCAACAGTTATTAGGTACCTATCATGTATCAGACATTGTACAAAATAAGCTATGTGTGTTTACCTGACACATCGAAACCGTGAAATTGAAACTGTTGTTTGCTTTAAGACATTGTTGGGAAATTAGTTGTTGCACCAGACTCATATATGACTACCATAAATGGCAAGAGTTGCTAAGACTGAGTGATTTCAGGAAGAGCAGTAGTAAAAATCAGAAAGAGATAGTGTTGGAGAATTTCAATGTCATCCATAAAGATGCCAAAGTTGTACTTGTTTATGAGATACAGTATTATAATTCAACACATGAATAAAATATATAATGTTCAAATTAGAGTGATTATTCTAAGCACAATAAGAAGGACAAAGAACCTACTCTGTATTTCTGTTGCCTTCTGCTTTCTTTGTAGGAATGTCTGTTTTTGCTTGGAAGTGTTCCTGAGGTTTTCCCAGTTTCATTGCCACACTGCAAGGTCATGGTCCATCCCTAAAACTCCTCATTACTTTTCTCATTTCCCATTCAGAGCTTACTTAGCTCTTCAGTCAGTTCCAGTTGTTTTCTAGGTGCTCCACAGATCCCAGACTGCAGCATCTTCTGCCAATGTGGCTCTCGAACTTCATTAAAAAAAAGATTTTTTTCCCCAGTTCTTGAACTAAGGGCCTGGGGCACGGTCCCCAAACCTCTTCGTGCTCAAGGCTGGTGCTCTACCATTTAAGCCACAGCTCTACTTCTGTTTTATTGGTGGTTATTTGAAGAGAAGAGTCTCACAGACTTTCCTGCCTTGGCTGGCTAAGGATCTGAACTCAAATCCTTAGAACTCAGCCTCCTGAGTTGCTAGGATTGCAAATGTGAGCCATCAGTGCCCAGCTTCAATGAATTATGAAAGGTAAATAAAGCATTTTCTGCCAAGTGGTAAGAGAAGTCAGAAACAAATAGTCACAATTGGAGTTACGCTTTGTAAATTTTGCTTGCGCTGCCCTTGTTCTCTTTGTTGGAGATAATAGTTTAATTTTTCCTTTATGGATGACTCCTTTGCTATCAGTTCAAGTTGTCAGATGTCGTTGGCTATTTAGGATGGAAAGAGAAAAAGTCAGATTCTTCCAAGCAAATCATTGGGAACTGTGGTCAGGTCTTCCTGACCACAGGGTATATGCTTCATGTCAGGACAAGATGGAGCAGAAGAACTCTACCTGAAATTTGGGTGTCAGATTCAAAGAGGAAGTAGTTCTGCTTGGGTTGCTGGAAAAGTAGTTTAGCTGGAGACCTACTGTTAGAGGAAATCTGTGCGAAACAGAAGCAAACCACAGGTAGAGGAAAAGACAAACTCCCGACGATTTTTTTAGTGCTTCTTTTGTTTATTTAAGTAGGCTTAGTAATTTCATTTATTGAACATATTTACTATATACTTATTTCCATGTGCTTCCAGATTTAAACTACAACATTC
The DNA here is from genome assembly GCF_000151885.1 of Dipodomys ordii. Taxonomy (NCBI): domain Eukaryota; kingdom Metazoa; phylum Chordata; class Mammalia; order Rodentia; family Heteromyidae; genus Dipodomys; species Dipodomys ordii. The sequence continues at coordinate 8,161,869 of NW_012267243.1, read as the reverse complement.
ATTATCTAGTTCCAGGTTTTGAAGAAGTCTTTAAGACCAATGAAAGCACACTGTGACAATGTGAAAATCAAAGGAATATATGCGAACATCAATAAAGATTTTCTTTTCTTTTTTTTTGTCAGTCGTGGGAAAGATTTTCTTAAGAGAAGATTACTCTGCAGGTTCTGAGTTAACAGATATTATTAATAACATAATGATGTTATTATATATAGTTACATTACTAGTAAGCGACATTTACCATGAGTGTAAAATAAATATATAATGAAGAATGCCATTTTACTAAGTAAAAATTGAAAGATATGATTGTTATAAATGATTTAAAGAGCTAAAATGAGGCCCAGAAGTGAAAGAGAAATAAAAGATCATTTGGTCCTTCAAGGTGAGACTGAAGAAGTAATCCAGAACAAATTCTGCAGCTGAAAGGGATTAACAAAAGCTCATGAACTGCTAAGTCAAGCCTGCAAAAACAAAGAGCAAAGGAGATTCACTGTATTAGATATGGATACATACCACAAACATATGTAGTACAGGTGAATGAATTAAAAAACAAATCTGTATGATAGTATAGAGCATTAAAATGAGACTTGTGCTTACTTGGAGATTTACTATATAAATGTGATATGGCAAATACAAATATCAACACATTTTTTAACATAGGACTAAAGGAAATCAGAGCTCTATATAGAGAAAATTTGAGTCTTATTCCTATAAGAAACCAATACTATAGAATAATTAAACATAAATGGATCTTGAACGAACATTTTAGTAAGTTTGGAGTGAAGGAGGTCTTCTTAAATATGACCCCCAAAGCACTATTAACAAGAGCTGATGTGCTAATTTCAACCCAATCGGAAGATTTCTTTACAAAGAAAGTATCATAAATGAAATCTGTGGACTGATTACAGACTGGGGGAATGTGTTTGGAGTGATCACAACAATTAAGGATTTATATCTAGACTGAAAAAAGAATTCTTACAATTCAAAATCATATTGGTTATATATATATATATATAATATGGCTATCTTTTACATATATATTTATATATACACACACACATATACACACACACACATACACAGCACATATGCCATATTGATATACTAGACACATTAATGTGAGTGCCTTTAGATTGGAGAGAGGAATAGAGAGGAATGAGGGAGATGGTAGGTGTGGTCAGGTATAAAAAGAGAACAAGAGCCAGGCACTAGTGACTCACACCTGTAATCCTAGCTATTCAAAAGGCTGAGATCTGAGAATCATGATTAGAAGCCAATCCAGGCGGGAAAATCATGTGAGGCTCTTATTCTCGATTAACCACCTGAAAGCAGGAAGTGGAGTTGTGGCTCAAAGTGGTAGAGTGCTAGCATTGAGAAAAAAAAATGCAGGAGCCAGGTGCCAGTGGCTCACACCTGTAATCCTAGCTACACAGGAGGCTGAGAGCTGAGGATCATGGTTCAAAGTCAGCCCGGGCAGGAAAGTCCATGAAAGTCTCTTATCTCCAATAAACCACTTGAAAACCGGTGCTGTGGCTCAGCGGTAGAGTGCTCACCTTGAGCTGAAGAGCACAGGGACAGCACCCAAGCCCAGAGTTCAAGCCCCACGACCCCTCCTCCCACCCCCAACCCAACACAAATGCAGGGATGGTTCCCAGGCTTTGAGTTCAAGTTCCATGATGAGAGATAGAGAGAGAGAGAAAGAGAGAGAAAGAGAGCATGAGAGAGAGAGAGAGAGTACAAGAGAGAGAGAACAAAAAACATTCATGATGTATTATGAACAGAAGATTATAACCAATTCAACTGAGTATTTCAGGTTCAAAGTAAATTACCATCAATATTAAATGATATAAAGTCCCTAAGATGAGCAGAAGGTGAAGAATATTATTACTACATGAGCTGATGTCTCTTCCTCCTGGGAGTGACATGGGGTCTGAATCTGACATGAATACGGTGTGTTCTCCCAGATGCCACTCAGTGAAATTAGCTTCCATTGGTAGGACAGCCTCCATGCTTTAAACAGTAAAACCAAATGAAGTCGTTATTTTTGCTTCTAGAATTTAATAGGAACTGATTTCTATTTTATTTTAAAACAAACAACATGTTGAAACATCAGTATGTCCATCGTGTACAATTGTTGTCATGAAACCAGTGCTTCTTTTTGACTCCCCTAGGTTTGGAGTTCCCTGAAGTGTTCAAGTATTGGCCATCCTCATCAGCATATGCACATTGTGTTGTAGTTTCCTCAGGATGAAAACCACTGTGGTCTAAGTGCTATCTAACACTCCTTTTGTTTTGTACACAGAACTCAAGTATATTCTATTTTTGTTGTTGTTGGTCGTGGGGCTTGAACTCTGGGCCTGGGCGCTGTCCCTCAGCTCTTCAGCTCAAGGCGAGCGCTCTACCACTTGAGCTATGGTGCCACTTCCGGTTTTCTGGTGATTTATTGGAGATAGGAGTCTCACAGTCTTTCCTGCCTGGGCTGGCTTTGAACCGCAATCCTCAGATCTCAGCCTCCTGAGTAGCTAGGATCATAGGCGTGAGCCACCAGTGCCCGGCTCAAGTATATTCTTAAGGGGCACATAAATGCTTTCTTTACATGACATGTATCTAAACACACAATCCTTTTTTATTCATAAGCTCTATAAACATATAAGCAGCATGAAGCTCAGAGATCTTGCAAATTTTTTCAAAGGTAGATCCTAGGAAGGTGTCCAGAGAGGACAGTCTGTGTTTCTTGTTCTATGCAATATTCTTATACATATCTTCATACTTGGCCTATAGCAGATGCTTGATGGCTATTTATGAAATGAGTATATACACAGATGTGCACACAAGGACATATGTTTTTTGTTCTGCAACCAATTGTCACAATTCATTTTTATTTTTCACTTTTCTCTCTTTAAAAAAAATTGCTTTTTTTGTTTTGTTTATCTTCCTTTCTTTTGTGGTGCTGGGGATCGAATCCAAGAACTTGTGTAGGCTAGGCAAGCACTATGCCACGGAGCTATTATGTACATCCTCTGTTTTTAGAATTAGCTACTTAATTGACTTTTCAGTAAAACTTGTTGATATACTGATATCAATACCTGCTCAATAAGAATTTAGGGGGAGAATAGAAATAATAAAACAGTTTTTGTAGCTGAAAAAGCTTATGCTTTAGCAAGGCAAATGCAGATGAGAAAGAAATGGGAATGAAAACTAGGGAATCTTTCGGTACTAATAGCACTGCTCAGAAATTTAGAAGAAGGAGACAGTGAGTGGATTGGGGGAAGTGCCACCCAGCTAGTTGACACAGAGAGGCCTTGGCCCTCCCAGCATGGCTGGAGGTGTGGGCGCTGGGGGGCGCTGTTGGCTGGGAGAGCTGACCCGGGGAAGTAACTTCACAGGCCTAGAATTTGAGCAAGTCACTGGCAGAGGCCTCATGGTGCTAAACAGCTAAGGAGAACTTGGTTCTTGTAGGTTGGAAGGGGCTGCTGGAGAGTCACAGGGTTTCAACTGAGCTTCTGCAGACACATCTTCTAAGGACTGGAAAACTCCATCCCAGACCCAAGGAGACCAGAAGGATGCCCGCCTGTATACATGAACAGGAAAATTGTGGCCAAAAAGCCAATAATATAATGATGGAAATCCTCAGCTTTGCGTCCAGAGAAGCTTGGTTTAGCAATCACTCTGAGCTTGAAGACCCAGCTCAACCAACGTCAGCAATTTGAAGACATCTGGTCTTTATTTTTGGACTTTTGTACACTGAGGAGGATTATGGTTATATGATGAGGAGGTCATTTAGTTTTGTCAATCTACAGAATTTCTTATAATAGGAATCCTTCACACTTGGAACGGAGGCGGAGAGTTCCAAAGTCTCCTTGAGATGTTCAGATATTAACTCTTTCTTCCCTGAAGTGACTTCTTAACCTCAAAGGGGAGCATTTTAGTCAAGAAATGGAGTCACTGAGGAGATATTTATTTTACCAAAGGCTAATCTAATAGTTGGTGCAACCCTGGAGAATTTCAAAGTCCTTCCACTGCCAAAGCCATTCTGTTTTTGCTAATGCTCTTGACTTTCATTTCTTCTTTCTGTTTTGTATTTTTTCCTGGCCTCTGTCTTCAACCATCCCTCAACTGTGCCTGGTGTACAAAAAAGTACTTGTGGGTTAAATTCATTGGAGACTTAGTATTTACCTCCCACCCCCAACCTTCATGCCCATTGGCTGAGACCATATTTCTCTTCCCCACCCCAGCTGTGTCTCCTTAACTTCGTTCATTCTTGTGCCCACCATTCCTGACCTTCCCTGTATTCGCTTCCACTGCCCAGGGCTCAACCAGGTGATTGAGTGTATTAGGGGAATTATTTGTAGTGAAGTTGTTAATTGCCTAAAAATGGCACAGAGGCTTCTCCTGACATGTAAAATTATATTTTCTTCCAAGTCAAAGATTCCTGTATCTTGATGGTCTTTCCTGGTATTTATTTACTTTATTTTTCCATCTAGCTGTCCTCTGAGTCCACTTTTCAAGCAGACTGCTTGAAAGACACCTTTCTAACAACCTGCTCATAGCTTGCAGCTCCTGAAAATGGGTTAGGCCTATTTTACTCTCCTTTGAACCCCTTTTTCAGCACATGTGGTGTTTTTCACTCTATTCTAGAAGCAAGGGTACAAGAGAAAGCAGGTAGCAAGAAGAGGGAAGGGAATGTTGCAAACTGAATAAGAGGCCAGGCCCCCGGGCCCAGGCATTTGGTTTGTGGAAAGGCCCATTGAGCACCAATAATATTATTGTCCATTAAAAAAATCCATAGGCTTTTAAAAATTCATCTTCACCTTAATATAGCAGGAACAGGCACTCTGCCGTGCAATTCCTGAGGATTTATGGCTGGCTAGGGTTAATGGGCTGAAGTGTTATTCTTCTCTGTGCCTCATTAATCCCAGGAAGTGCCTGTTACAGAGGTGGTTATTTGGATCTGTAGAGCCACAGAGGTACCCATGTTCTTCGTGCCAGTAACAGGGTGGCGGCTGAGATTGAGACATTCCCCTTGGTTCTGTCTCCATCACCACTTTGTCCTTCAGAGCCTGGTCTAGTGACCCCACAAACAGCATGAAATATTCTAGATAGAAGTCTTGGCAGCTATTTTTCTTAGTTCTTGGCTTTGACTCTTTGGCTTATTTTTCCTCCGTATCACCCTTACAGCAGAGAATTTGAAAAAGATAAAATTGGCCCTGTCTGAGAATGTGAAGGGTGAGTGTGCCTCCTCCTTGTGTAGGAGTGACAGAAGAGACTGATTGACGAAGGGGGAAGAATCAGGAAACAAATCTCTTTCTCAGGAGCACAACCTACTTTGGAGGGAGGTATTAGTCAGCTTCCTATGACTATATCAAGTACTCGAGATCATCAGTTCACAAGAAGGTTTATGTTGGCTCACCATTTTGGAGGTTTGGGTCTATGATGGGGTGGGCTTTTAGGTTTATAGGGGGGAGGGATGTGTGAAGGAACAGAATTGATCACTCATTTATGCAACAAAAGGAGTGAGAAAGAGATGGGGGCACTATCCCCTTCAAGGTTGTGCAACCCTTATCCCAAAGACCTCTCTTTGAGCCGTCTCTTTACAGTTTACCACCTCCCAATAATAACAAAGCAGGGATCAATACTTTTTACACATGAGCATTTGAGGGACATACCAGATCCAAACTATAGCATAGGGAAAAATCGCAGCTTTTCAAATGGAATCAAAAGAGACGATGGAGTGTTCTTTATCTATTTTCCTACCCCACTTCCTTCCATGTATATCAACTTTAGTGTATCTGTTGGAGACATAACTAACAGCACATTTTCTCCATGTGTGTATGTGTGTGTTTGGTGCATGTGTGTGGCAGGGGAAGATACTAAACAGCAAATTTCTTTTATGCTTTTTTAATGCAATGCTGTAGTTCAAACAGTATAGTTTTACTTCTAGTTGTTTTACAAATAATAGACCAGAAACTTGGGGAAGGAAATGGTCTCTTTGGATAAGTTGGTTTGCTTATCTATCAGACAGGTAAATATAACTCAGATCATCTTCTAGGCATTTGGGATGAACACATAACAAAGATATGACCTTGCTTGCAAAAAGTTACAATATAATGGGGAAAGATTGATATAAATAGACTTGTTCTCCATTGGAGAAATAATATGGGACCTTTGCTGACAAAATGGAGGCTCTGGGGAAGTCTTTCTGAAGGAGTCAGAGAAGCAAGAGATACAGCTGGTCTGAGACTTGAGTCTCAGGCCTCCTTCAGGTAGCATTTGCAGAGAAGCTGCCAGGTCCAGCTTCAATAGCTAGTGTACAAAAGTGTACACTAGATACCAAAGTGTCCCCAGGCCTAAGGAAAACATGTTCAAGTTAAGTAAAAACAAATAAAATGTACTTTTCATTTTAATTCAGAAATAGAAATTCTGTGCTCCACTCTGGGCCAGGCTTCAGCTTTTATGTGATTAATTAAAAGCCAAGGTGTCACTAAGCTGCAAGGTAAATGAAACATGGTTTATGTCTTGTTTATTAGTGAAAAAAAAACAACCCAGAAATTCAATTCCTCTTATAGTCTCTTTCATTCCTTCTCTTCCTTCTATATACCTTTCTAATTCCATTAGATCACTCTTTTAAGAAGGAACCGAACATTCTGTACAGGTTAGAGAATGTCATTCCCACTACTATAACATTTTTGCCAACCTTAGGAAGATGCTAAAATTGGCTTCGTGTACAAAGATGTTGGATTTCTCATATTCCTTCAAAGTCAGAGCACTGGGATCAGGCATCAGAGGCAGGCAAACTTCCTGAGGATCAGTCTCCATACCCAAGAGTCAACCTCCCACCCAAAGGCTGTTTCTCCTCTTCAATAAATTGTAATACAGTATCTCAGGAGAAGCCTCCTGACTGCCTTGTCTCTTTGCCGACTGTACATGTAAGCTTCAAGCTCAGTTCTCCCTGGCCTTGGCCAGGCCTTTTCAGGAAGACCGTGGAGGGGATTAGGATGAGGTTATTCTTATCCTCTGAAAACACCTTCCCATATTCAGTATCTGCTTGGCAGAGAGAGTACTGAGGATGGGTGGGTGTAGGAAAGAGAGGCCAGGCAGGGAGAGAGTTCTGCTAAGCTTCCAGGGTTATGAGAGGAGACGTGGGTTAAGAGAAAGCCTAGAAAGGAAGTTATCCTAGACGGAGCCAGATATCTTTCTGGAACAAACTAAAAAGATAATATTTATTTTTTACTATAGTAAAAATATCTTGTTCAGATAAATAGTACAGACTGTGGACTATGACCTAACAGTATATGGATGAGGACAACAGACCATTGTAGTTTGACTATAGATGGTGGGAACATTCCGGAAGAGAAATTGTTTCTATCTATGAGTTCATATTCTTCCATTGTTTCCAATCTTGATGAATATGATTTTGCCAGTAGGCACAATTGGGAAGTTTGTGTTTGGGGTTTCCTTTTGACAACTTTTCTTTCAATAAGTGTAAATTGAGCTCTTACAATGTATGGGATCAATGCCAGATTCCTGGGTGGGGAATTTGCACTGTCACACGGCCCTGCATTAGAAAGACATGCAAATGGTTTAATGTGGTGCTTTAGCCATCTTGAAGTTTGTAATATTTCTTGAACTTGGAGCCCTGAAAATCCTCTACATGGAACCCCACAAATTATGTTCCCAGAGCTGTGTGTGGTACCATGTTAGGTGTTGGGGATACCAAGATGAAAAGGTCTGGCCTTTTATTCTGAAGTCTCTCCTCAATTTCTACCCGCTATTTGCCACAAGCAAATGGCCCTGGGTATTTGTTATAACACAGACTAAAGATCAAGTCAAGGCAAAGAGAGATTGATCATTTTGGGAAGCCAAAAATTCCTTACAACACAGTGAGAAAAATAGTTTCCAGAGTTAAGGGCAACTCTAATTGGGGACTCCACAGTGAGATTTTGGTGTTAGGCTCATGGGTTTTGTTTAGAAATCCTATATTGTATTTTGTAGCTCTGAGACTTTGTTGGAGGCCCAGCCATTCTAGAACAAATCCAAGAGAGCTGAGCATTTTTCTCTTTTTTTTTCTTTCTTAGTTATTTCTCTCTTGAGATTCTATTCTATTTTATTTTTAATTGCCATCTAATTGTGTGGATTTATGAGGTATTATGTGATGTTTTGATCTACATATGTATTATACAAAGATTCAATCATATTAATGATCATATTCATCACGTTACCATTTATTTTTTTGTGGTGAGGATGTTAAAAATACATTAAAAAAGTACTTTTGGAACACACAATATGTTTTTATTAACTATGGTGACCATGTAGTGCAGTGGTAGATAACTGAAACAGTGTAGTCTTGGATCAACATTTGTCCTTCCCTTACCCCTCCACCTTATTCAGTTATTTTGCTAGCTAACTTTTTAGTCTGCTTCTATGAGCATCAGGTTCCACATATAGATGAGATCATACAGTCTCTGTCTTTTCATGTCGGGCGTATTTCACTTAGCATAATGCTCTCCAGTTCCCTCTATATTGCTGCAAATAAAATGATTTTTTTCTTTCTAAAGGCTATATAATATTTCATTGTATTGATAGATAGATTTCCCATCATCTTTCTTTATTCATCTGTTAATGAATACTTTCATATCTTGTATATTGTGACTAATGTTGAAGTAAACATGTAAGTGATACTGATTTTAAACATTGATAATAGAAATTGAAAGCCGGGTGCCAGTGGCTCACACCTGTAATCCTAGCTTGTAAAGAAGCTAAGGGCTGAGGATCATGGTTCAAAGTCAGCTTAGTGAAGAAAAGTCTGTGAGACTCTTATCTCCAATTAAGCAATAAAAGGCTGGGAGTTGAGCTGTGGCTCAAGTGTTTGCACACTAGTCTTGAGCACAAAAGCTCAGGGACAGTGCCCAGGCCCTGAATTCAAGCCTTAACACCAGCACAGTTTAATAGTTCTATGAAGGGGTCGCTTTTTAACAAAGCAATTTATGAATACAGTGCATCTTGATCAATGCCATCCCTGCCAACATTCTTTTGCATCAAATCATACACTGATTTTTAAAATCCTCTATACCACAAGGGTTAGCCTGGCACATCTCTCCTCCTGCTTCCAAGTGTGCCTTTTCTTAGAGGAAAAGTTTTCCTGATGGGGAGATAATACCTCTTTTTCTCCTTCCTGGGTACTTTAGGACATACATGCTTTATAAAGGTTTACCCTAAGAAGTCATAACAATGGTACTGTATTCATGCACCAAATGCTGCCTTTAGGTACTGTGCTTGGCAATTCAAATACTTTATCTCATTAACTACAACAGCCTCATAAGGTCACAGGTAGTATCCTGAGTTATGGATGAGTAAAGTAAGACTAGCTAAGATCTCCAATAGCTGTTAGGTAAGTTTGTTAACTTCCATTCTACTTCTAAATACACTTTCAAAGCTTCTACAAACCCAGAGGCTTGTGAGGTGAGGGATGGGGGGGGCAGACAACATGAAATGATTATTTCTTTCTGCTTGAGTTTTCTTGATAAGCTCAGATCTTTTTTTGCCACCCTCTACCGTCTGTAGCTCTCGCTTAAGGATAGCCATTAGAAATACATCTTTCACTAGGCGAAACACCTTCCCTCTAATAACCATCAAATACATGACTTCCTCATCTTCTCCTTTGCTCACATCTTCTCTTTTATTTCTGGGAGTGGACGTGAAGCCTTAGAGTGTGCTCTCCAGGCACAAACTAGTATACTTCTATCTCTCTTGATACGTGTTGGGACACACTTGTGAATGATAAACAGAAGATGGCCCAGGATAAAATGCATCACAGAGGAGACCACTTCAGCATTTCAGCTGGCCTGTGACTAGGGTGACAGCTTTGGAAATGCTGTCTTTCAGGATTATACTAGTGACTTGTTTCCCTCTGCCCAGCCTGGGAGAACAGCAGGCAGTAAAAAAAGGGGAAGAAAGCAGATCATGCAAATTTCTTGAGAAATGGCCAGAATTCTGGTACTACTTGTGAGAAAATCTATTATGTCTAAATGTCCTGGACCATTTTCTGGTAGATTCGTCATCCTCACCTCCCAGAAGGGCTCTGGTACTCTTCAGTCATACTCTAGATATCCAGAGTGTATGCATTCCTGCAAATATTTCATACTTTCATTCTGCAGAGTACAGGGATGCGAAGGTACATATCCCAGATCCTTTTGCTTCATTCTGGACAGCCTTGTTTTGTGCTATACTCCTTACATTCTTCTGCAAAGAAAACTGCCAACTAGAAAAAAAATATGGGTTCAAGGAAGACTTTACCCTAAAAAAAGTCCTGTCCAGAAAACATGATGGGATTTCTTTGTCAGGAAACTACTTTCAGTTTAAATTCCCAATGCAGATCATAATTAAAATTCATATCAATATGCAAAGGAGAAAGACTTAGCCCCAACATTAAGCAACGTCAGTGGTGCACACAGGGGAAGGTTGTTCTGGGGCTCATTCACATAGCCATAGGCTGCAGCGAGAGGCTTGTGATCCTGAAAATCTACAACTCCAGGATAGGGTCCTTTGTCTCTATGGTCTCAAAGAATGAGCCCCTGAACACAGAGGGAGAAGTCACAAAGGAAAAGTGTTATTGAAGCAAAAGATAAGCAGAGGCCTCTGCTGAACAGGAGGGGGTCCCAAAGAAGGGCATTCTGGAGGTGCATTGTGCAGAAGTTAATAAGGTGTCTCTCTGGCAGACAGCGACATTACTCTAGATTGTTGGACAGCCTGTGGGCCTTATCAGTCCCCAGACTTAATCAGAAGTGCCATGTACCCCTCACAAACAAGTTCTCCAGGTAACATTGCACCCTTATGGCTGGGTGCTCACACTGGCTGCACAACCTCTGGGGTCTAATCAGTCTGCTGTTAAGAAAATTTATTCAGCAAGTTTTCCAGAGACAATGAGACATAAAGTGATGACCAGAGCTCCCCCTGCGCCCCTACTCAAGGCCGGGGTGAAGTGATGTCTAGGGGCCTGCATAAAGCACTGCTCAAGCCATGATGAGGGATGCAGCACCACTATGGGAGAATGCCCTTTGCCATGATTGTCTAACCAGAGTCTTTTTCTGCTCACACTTGGGGTAAGAATAATATCTCCTACTAATTTTGTCCAGGAAGTCATCCATTTTCTCTCCTGATCAGAAGCTACATTCAATTCTCAGCTCTGTCCCTCCGATCTTTAGTTTTGGCAATGAAGGTATCTGTGAATCCACCCATACATTGCACCTTTCCTCTCTTTTCTTATATTGTTTTTTTTAATTCTCCTTAAGTAGTTGTGCAAAGGAGGTGCCGTTTCACAAAGCAGTTTGTGAACGCAGTGCATCTTGATCAGTGTCACCCCTTCACTATTCTTACCCCCACGAACTGACTCTTCTCTCCCCTTCGGTTTTTGATTTTGTGGTGTACACCATGAATTCTTGACTGCATTCTTTCCCCCTTTCCCTTTCATTTGTGTACCCCTTTCCCCTCGGCCCCACCTCTCCTCTTGCAAGTACCTGTCTCCTGGTGCTTATTTTGTTGGATTATGACTTTGTTTTTCTACAAAATTACACTATTTGAGCCTTCCACAGTGTCTACTAACTACATGGATCAAAAAGGATAATATTGTACAATCGCTCACCTATGAAAAAGAAGAATATTGAACCATTCTTAAGGAAATGCACCTTCCCAATCTCTACCCGAAAGTTGGCAAAGATGCCACAGCAGACCTCAGGAGAGAATGATCATGCCGGAGACACCCGTGACACTGTAGACCACATGCAATGTTCCGAGAGAAGAAAAATAGATCTGAACTGAGAAAGCGGTACTTTTCTGAAGGAAAACTACATGTCCCTGAAGATCACAAAAACCAGCTCAGAGAAACATTCAGCCCTACTGAACAAGAGGCAACAAAAAATGTGAAATGAAAATGTGAAATGTGAAATGAAAACATCATCACTTTAAAAACAACATGATTCCAAGAATACTTTGTGCTTATCAGCATTGAGCCAGTTTTCTCCAAGTGGCGTCTTCTCTAATCATGGCTGGATCTGGTTTCTAATCTAAGAACCACTGCTTTGGGTCAGCGGACACACACACACACACACACACACACACACACACACACACACATATTGTTTGGGATTGACATAGAGCAAGAGCTGGCCCTGGGTTTACTTTGCAAGTCCCCAGAGTCTTCTTGGGTTAAATGGTACATCCTTAAAATAGAGTCTAATGGACTTTAGGATACAGGACTTGGCTTCTGAGCTTTTACAGACCGTGAGTTGTAGCATGTGAATCTAATCTGCCTTTTTGGGTGGGAATCATCTCTTACATGAAGGAGGACATAGAAAGGGAGAGTGTGTGTGTTACTTGGCATGGCAAAAACTCATGTGTGGCAGTAAAAATCAGCAAACTAGTAGAGGATGTTGATGCTGGACTTTGAACTTGGCTGGTGTGGTCTGAGAGATTTGAGGTGTTTTCACTAAAACAATGAAGCTCAGCAAGATTCCAAGAGACTTTTCCCTCTAAGCCAGTTTGATTTTTTATTCCCAACTGTCCTTTATCACATCTTTGATCCAATTCATGATATATTACTTCTACAAAGCCCTCTCTAATACATAGGGTGTACATGTGAGTGTTTAACTTTAAACCCTTTGAAATACAATAAAACACCACAGAACATAATATCCAAAACAAAAACAAGTGCAGATCTTGATGGATTATGCCGTCACTCAGATTAAGAAATGAAAGGATATTAGCCAAGTCAGAAATTGCTCATGTGTCTTTCCCCAATTGTAACTCTTCCTTCTTTTGAAACTATATTGATTTCACTAGGAACCACTTTCTTCTATTTATTTTTTGGGGGAGAGGCTGCCATCCAAGAAGCATCCTATAACTAGTATAGTTTAGTTTTCTCAAGTTGTAAATCTTTGAAATCTCTTTAAACCTTAGTTTTCTTCTCCATTTTTTCTCTACAACGAGTCTGTTGAAGAATCCAGAGCATCTAACCTCTTCTTTCATGAGTTTTTCTGAAGTCATTCTACATGTTTCCCTGAAAGCTGGCAGCTTGAATTGGAGGCTCAAGATCACACACACACACACACACACACACACACACACACACACACACACATTGGCAGAAGTAAAGGTAGCAGAGCAGGAATAATGTCTAGATATCTTTTTTCTTTGATAGCTATTAATGATTTGTGCTTAGATTCACTATTTCGTTGTGGGAGACAGATTATTATTTTCCTATTTGTTTCATTTACTTCTAGAGATATTCTACTACAAGATACTATTACTTGATTAATCAGTATTACAATTTATATAATGAAGACAAATGCTTAATCCCTTCCTTCACTTTCAAGATAATAAATATTTCTTGTTTTCCTCCAAAAATTAACTTCTTTTCCAATATCAGGGGCTGAACTCAGGGCCTGGCAGTTGCTTGGATTTCTTACCTGGCTGTGCTTTTCCGTTCAAGCCATGCCTCTAGCCTGAATTCTTGCTGTATTTTTCCTTGACATTTTGGACATGGATTCTTTTTTTTTTTTTTCTTATGTGGTGCTGAGGAATTGAACCCAGGGCCCCATGCATGCAAGGCAAGCATTCCACCACTGAGCCACCTTCCCAGCCCTGGATGTGGATTCTTATAGACTTTTCTGCCCAGGCTGGCTTTGAACGGTATTTCTCTGGTTCTTAGCATCCTGAGTAGTTAGGGTTTCAGAAGTGAGTCATCAGCGCCTAGTGCACTTGTTATTTTTAAGATAGAACACTGCTTCCTGCTCAGGCATGTGTCTGATGTGACCATGATCCACATGTTAGGTTTCCTGCCACAGCCGAATGACAGACATTCGCTATCATGCCCAGCTTCTTTTGTTGCAGTGGAGTCTTTTCTGCCTGGGCTGTCCTAGAACTACAATCTTTCCATTTTCAGTCTCCCTAAGATGTATACCATCACACCTAGCTATGGGTCTTGCAAACATTTTTTCCCATCGGCTGGCCTCAGACTGTGACTGATCTTCTCATTTTTAGCCTCCCATGTAGTTGAAATTACAGGTATGAGCCACCAGTCCCTGGCTATTAATTTTATTTTATTTTGGTGGTCATGCATCCATATTCAACACGTTTGATCTGTTTCAACTGGTTATAATCATTATTCTTTCTTTTTAATACAACTGTCTTGTGAATCTTAAGGAGTTAAATAGAGGAATTACAATTCTCTAAGTCAGGTAATGACACTGTCAACCCTTGCTTTCCTTTGAAGCAGTTTCTCCTTCCCTATAATTGTTATCTTTAGGCAGCACAATCTGTCTCATCTTGAGCCGTGGAAGTCTCCTCTGTTGGCACTTGGATGCTTTTGCCATGGTCTTATAGTCTTTGATAGTTTCCTTACCAAGATAGTGCAGGGTCACCATGTGTATGTCCAGCCTCACACTTGCATTCTCTCATTTTCTAAACAATCAGCCACTCTCTTCTTTAAGTGGCAAATGATATTTCAAAACAATGATCTATGCACAGAAGTATGTTTATTGTTATTATGATGGTCACTGTTTCTAGAAAGCTCTAGTGGGCAAAGCTATGATCTATGATATATATATATATATATATATATATATAAAATTTTATTTTATTTTTTTATTGGTCATGGGGCTTGAACTCTGGGCCTGGGCACTGTCCCTGCACTCTTCAGCTCAAGGCGAGCACTCTACCACTTGAGCCACAGAACCACTTCTGGTTTTCTAGTGGTTAATTGGAGATAAGAGTCTCGTGGAGTTTCCTACTTGGGATGGCTTTGAACCGTGATCCTCAGATCTCAGCCTCCTGAATAGCTAGGATTACAGGATGAGCTACCAGTGCCTGGCTCCACGATAAATTTTTAAATATGATATGCTTCAGGAGTTCATATAAATGTTATGTTCCAGGTATAAATGCACATAAGCTAATACTAGCATCATCAATATGATTATCAAAATTATTTTTCATTTTCTCTGTGTGTATCATCTTTGTAGTGCCACATAGAATAGTTTCCTTGTCCTCAAGTATTCAGGCTGCATGCATTTATTTCTCCTCCTCCCCAAGATATATTATTCTATTGGTTCATGGGATTGCCTGTTTGAAAATGCCAGATTTGGAATACATTATATAACTTTTGTAGACTGTTTTCTTTAATTTAATAATGTGGATTAACATTTCTTCCGTGTTTGTATGGTTTGATAGCTCATTTCATTTTAGTGCTTTGTAGTATCTCATTTTCTGGATGTACCATAGATTATTTATTATCCTTTTACTAAAAATATATTTTTTCCAAGTTTGGCAATTTTGAACAAAGCTTCTATAATTATCTGTGTGAACAGTTTGTATGAATGTGTTTTCTAGACCTTTCAGTAAATACCAAAGATTATGATTGCTGGATTATACGGTAAGTATATACTTAGCTATTTTTCTTTTTTTAATGAATGTGCCACATGCTATATACTCACATGACTACCACGTTGAATTTTCAACAGCAGTAAATGAGAGTTCCTGTTGCTCCAAGTTCTCACCAGCATTTGCTACTGTCATTGTTTTAGATGAGTATAATGAGTATATAATGAGTATAATAGGTATTAATATTTTACTGATGTTTAAACTTGCAATTCCTTAAAGACATACGATGTTTAATATATTTTAATATACTTGTTTTGTATCTACATAAATTTTTGGTGAAATATATGTCCAAATCTTTTGGCTCTGTATCTAATCTCATTTTTTTTCATTCGTCTAATTATTTGCCATGCTTAGGAACATTACAGTAAGTATGTTAATTACCCACTGTAAGCTTGAAGTATATTCACCATTAAGTTTGGTGAATATATATTTGATTAATTGGGAGCAGAGCCGGCAACCAAACAGGCTGCTTTGTTTATTGCCTGGGAATAAATTCAACAGGAGGCATTCTGAAAGCAATAAAATGCATCTTGCTTCTATTTACCTCCTGACTTTCATAGACAGGTTTGTCCATAAATAGGAACCTTTTAGCTCATTCTTTTAAATATCTTTGCTAAAAATTATGTTTAGTAGCAAGTATAAGCAATGCTATAAAGGAGATAAAGGACAAAGGGGAACGTATGCCACAGCAATACTCACAAGACAATATGTTGAAAATGATCTGTACAACTTGGGGGGGATTGGTGGGAGGGAAAGGGAGGGAAAAAATGGGGGAGGGGGTAACAAGATATACAAGAATTGTAATCATGACCTTACTTATGTAACAGTAACCTCTCTGTACATCACCTTGACTATAAATTTTTTAAATGACTATTCAAGAAAAAAAGGAGTAACAGGCAAGTATCGAGTCATAGTGGTTAATAACATGATTTTATTTCATGCTCCCTTTACTTGTGCAGTGTAGGATGGTGGGTACTTTAGTTCCTCAGTTATCAAGGACCCAGACTAAGGAAGACTCTGGAACACATGGCCTTCTAAGTCCAAGTGAGAGATGCATAAAGAACTCCATAGTGGCTCCTTCTGTATTCTGGCCTGGAAGTGATACTTAGCTTTCCTATCCCCAGCTCTCCCACCATCATGGGGCACACAGCTGCCCCATGATGGAAACTGTGGGAAAGCAACTGGATTTTTAAAAAATATTTCCATTGTGTTTGCTATATTCTCTCAGTAATTGTAGGCACAATGGTGGCAATGGCAGTGCAGGAAATGGTGGCACTCTGTGGGATTGGAAGGGATGCCCAACAAGAGACCTCAGGGACTGAAAAGACAAGAGATCATCTAGGTCTGGTCTAAGACTCCTACTCTCATTTCAAACTCCCAACTTGTTTCATTGCTACCTATAAAGTCACAGTTATCTACACCTTAGATAACTGTGTGAACACTGCAAATCCCCAGCAACAGGTTTCCAACGCTGAGCTGTGAAGGGGAAAGCCAGAGGCAGAACTCTGACCTCACCTGGGTTTGCAATGTTTGGGCTGAGAAGACTTTGGATTTTGCATTTGGAAATGCCACATATTGTACTGATAAACAGGGACAAGAAAGATAAAAACATAAGTAAATGCTTTGGGAGGAATGCAAGTGTATACACATGTATTAACTGAAATAGGTGTAATTGCTTAGAAAGACTAAATCAAAGTAAAAATAATAAACACCAGGAAGTGGGTACCTGCAAGAGGTGAGCTCTAGGAGGGGGCAGGTAGATGAATGAAGAGAAGAGGACTGCAGTAAAAAGTCAACCCACATCCTACAAAATTGGAGAAAGTGAGAGGAGGAGGTGTTGGGAGGGAGGAATGAGAATGTTCAAAGGGGCGATAATGAACAAGATACACATTATCTATAAAATGTCTCATTGAGTGGCAACTCCTCTGTACAAATACTTAAAAGATCATAAAAGATCACATGTGCAGTGTGTACCTCAACATCAATCAAGTAGAATTAAGGCTAAATACAAAAAATTCAATCAAAAATGGAATTGCTTTTTTCTACTTTTCTGAATGGAAAGTTGGCATAGGATAAATTTACTCAACACACATTGCACAAATAACATGCCAAAAAACTTATTCCTGGGTCCCACAACTCATTTGAATACATGTACGATCAGTTTGTTTGGATGAGTGAGCCATACTGTCACTATCTGTGGGCTAACGTAGAGTAAGTAGGTGCTCAATAAATAGTTGTTGAGTGAATGAGTGAATGAATGAATGATGGTGAGTGTGTGTGAGTGTGTGTGTGTGTGAGAGAGAGACAGACAGAGACAGAGACAGAGACATAAAGAGAGAAAGGGAGAGAGGGAGAGACTTGACTTATATATAACAAAACACTTAACATAGATGAGGAGTTTTTAATGGAGTGTTACTGAAAATGTAAAGCTGAAATTCTCTGCCTTGGGCCCAACATTGGCTGTTACTGTCCTCGGTGCATCCTTGCAGGAGAAAGATGGCTACTTCTTATAGTAAGCAGAGAGGACCCCAAGTTTTGTTAACTGTTTTTCCTCATACTCATGACCAACCCAGGCTAGAGAAGTTCTTCTCTTTATGAAGTTCTCCAGGATAAGAACTGGAGAAAACTTTGGCAGACATATTAATTTTATAAAACCCCACCTGACAAGTTAAAGGACTGAAAAAAAAGCCATCCAGTAAATATCTTGTCTGGGCCAAAGAAAAATATCCCAACATCTTATATTCCTTTTCATACAGATTAGCAACTTCAGTGTGTTCTTTTACTTTGCTCCTGGAGGTTGAAAGGATGTGGTTTAAGGAGGAGGGAAGGAATCATGGCTATTTGTCTACTTAATTTGGAAAGTCTGCGAATGTAGTGTAGTAAAATGTTAAATGGGAAGAAGCTGAATTATCTTTGTGGTGGTACCTAACTTGTTCCCACAATGGAAATGGGAAACAGAAACCAAGAATGAATGACTGGACTTGCAGAAGGTGTGCAAATTTTCAAAGTTAATAGAAGCTTGGACTTGCTGAGTTATCATGGTTATTTGGTGCTGTGACTTTTAAAAGCATTTGGAAAATTTAGAGAAAAAGACTGTTTGATATAGCACAGATCATTTGTGACATCTTTTCTTATGACCAAGTCAGCATGTATTAATTAAATATCGATAGAAGAGAAACACCATTGAAAATACTGCTTCAAAAGAAGACCTTATTTCATTCTGAATGTCTGAGTTCCCTGTTGCGATGAAATGTAATTTTTTTTAAATGCCAGCAGGCACTTGTATTTCATGTGTAGAATCGATGCTCCATGAGAGGAGGGACCTTGGAGCACCCGGCTGTCCTTACTGTTTCTTGTTGACAGAATGTAACTTGTGTTCTGTCACACCTGTACCTGATGCTCAAGTTTCTCTTAAGATGAGAAAAACTGAAGATGATTGAGATTTCTTCTAGAATCCATGGATTGTCTCCAGGGGATTTACTTGATTGTTCTGGGACAATGAAGTAAAAGTCAGGGTGGACCAAGTCAGTAACAGGAGAACATGAACACCATAGTTTTGAGGATCCAGCCCCAGTTTAAACACACCGCCCACCCCCCCTACACACATACACCCACCCACCCCCACACACATACCCCCCCCCCCCCACACAGCTCAAAACACTATCAGGATGGTTATAGTCACTAACATCTATGGCAGGGAATTATCAGACATTCTAATCCAAAGGGCAAGAACAAGTTAGAAACTAGAGCCATCAGTCATAGAACTGGAAGTCATACATGGTTTTGCTGAATGTCAGTGACTGCTCACTATGGAACAGAGCTCTCTCTTCTGCATTTCTGTATGGGGAGCTTTACTGGTACCATGTGGCTTCTATGCTCACATGGTAATTGAGTACAGGATCATTCTGGTTAGAACAACTGTATCACCAACCAGGAAGGAGACCTGTCTTGAGACTTCTTTATTTTCAGACTTCCCAGGAATGTAACACTTATTACAAAGGAAAAAAAAGGGTCTCAGTCTCCCTTAATCAACCTTTGTCTCCTTTCCCTTGGGGACTTCTCTCACCCAGTTTAGCCTTTCAAGGGACACTTCATGGAGGAGCCCTTTGTAGTCTATCTAGTTGTTCTCAAAATCTACTCTTTACACTTCTCAAAACCATAGCTCTTTCCATTTCCTAACAAATGGGGCAATGTCATTCTTTCTGATGGAGGCATAGAATTCCATTGTGTATATATACCACAGTTTCTTGATCCATTCATCTACTGAGGGGCATCTGGGTTGGTTCCATATCTTAGCTATGGTAAATAATGCTGAGATAAACATAGTTGTACTGGTAGCTTTAGTATGGTCTTGTTTGTGATCATTTGGGGAAATGCCCAAAAGTGGGATTGCTGGGTCATAGGGGAGCTCTATGTGGAGTCTTTCGAGGACCCTCCATACTGCTTTCCAAAGTGGTTGAACAAGTTTACACTCCCACCAACAATGCAGTAAGGTTCCCTTCTGTCCACGTCCCCTCCAGCATCTGTTGCTATTAGAGTTCTTGATTATAGCCATTCTAACTGGGGTGAGGTGGTATAAATTATATTAAGTGAAGTAAGCCAGGCCCAAAGAAACATGGGTCCCATGGTTTCCTTTATTTGCAATAACAAGTATATGTCTGAGACAAGCAGAAAAGGTCAGATAAGTTGAAGTTAGGTGAAATGAACCCCAAGATAAGGACTCAAATGGTTTTTCTTTCTTGTTATTGTTTCTAACATATTTATAAGATATTTCTTTGTTGCTTTGTATGTCCATCTCCAATGGTATAACCCCTGCTTTCACTGTATTTGATGTTGTTATAATTTATGGAGGGGAAGGGAAAAAACAAATCATTTAAATAGGTATACAGGTGGACCCATTGCAACAATGAGATGTACAAGACATTATGTTGAAAAACGAACTTTATAACTTTGGTGGGGGTGGGGAGATGGGAGGGCAGGGATGGTAAGGGGAAACAAAGGAGGAGGCAACAATGCTTGATAAGAAATGTACTCATTACCTTGCTCATGTAATTGTAACCCCTCTGCACAGTATTTTCACAATAAAAACATTAATAAAAAAACCAAAACAACATCGCTCTATTGTACTTCCTTCTGGGACATGGTTCCAGCCAAAGGGCCTGGGGTGTGAAGTTAAATGTGTAAAGTCATGACTCCGAAACATTTTCCTTTGTAATCCACAATTAAATGTGTTTTATGTTGTGATGTATCATTACACATGTACACATTTAAAAACACTTTAGGTAACACTACTGACATATTCCAACTTTATGTGATGACTGCATTCTCTTATCTATACCTTTCTATTTAATAACATACAAGACATTTTTATGTTCAGCTAGGGATACTCAACCCATTGAAACTGGGCTGGGAGTGGAGAGAAACAAACAGCAGTAAAGCATTCATGCTATTTAGAAATTGTCACTTTAGTTATCTGCCCTTCCTCCAGGGGACTATTATTCTGATTTAATGAGTAGTTGTTATGACATACAGGAACTCATCTGTCTCATGGAACTCATCTGAAAACTGCTGGTATCATCACTTTAGCTAAGATCAATAGCTGAGTATTTTAAATGAAGAAACAACTGTCATAAA
The DNA here is from genome assembly GCF_000151885.1 of Dipodomys ordii. NCBI lineage: Eukaryota > Metazoa > Chordata > Mammalia > Rodentia > Heteromyidae > Dipodomys > Dipodomys ordii. Next base: position 8,140,809 of record NW_012267243.1, on the reverse strand, counting down.
ATGGTGTACAAGCCATCAAAGGCATTTAATTTTTAGCTAGAAGAAACCAAGAAATCTTTGTTAGCAATTCATATTGATTTCGCAGAATCATTCCAATGGAATATATTTTGAGATGGTAGGTCCCTTTCAAATATAACTGAAAGTACTTCTGAGTAAAGGATAATAGATAAAATCAGACTTATAAAGAGTCAAGCTTCATTTTGGTCTGTGGCTCTGATACTTATTAACTACATGACCTTGGACAAGTACTCTAATCTCTTTACACTTGCAGGTGTTTGCTTAGTGGTTCGAGAGAGAACTTAGAACTTAGGAATGTTCATTCTTTGTACTTTCTTTATATTGTCAGTCACTCTACATTATTCAGAATCTAACAAGATTGAAGCTTTTCAAGAGACGAATCTGGATATCTTACTCCCTGGTTTGAATTTAGGAGCTTTTTTTCTCTAGGTTCTGTAGACAGGCAGCCTTAGCATGCAAGATACAAATTCAATGGCTTGATTTGTTGTCATGACTGTCATTTATATACTCTCCACTTTTGCAGCATATCAACCAAAAAGCAATTGAAAGTTAAAAGAACAACAACAACTTTCACAAACCGGATTCCAAGAGATAGCCTGAGGAAGAGAAATGCCCAGGGAAGTACCCGTGACACTGGACACAGGGTAGGATTTCCAGTTAACTGACAATCCATGAGGCCTAGCCTCCAACACTGCTACTCACAAGTTCCCCCTGAGAGACACAGGCGGATGGAGGAGGGTGTGTGTGTGCGGAGAGCAGCTAGTTCCCAGCTTGGCTTGGCAGCGCTGCTCTGTGCAACGGTCTCCAAGAAGTCTCTATGCCTTCTCAGCTCTGGGGGCACCTGGAAGGGCAGGCTGGATCCATTTCAGTAACACAGACCAGCCTTGGGGAGAAGACTGATCTATGGCTTTTGGGCAGGCTGACCTGGAATGAGTTGGCAGGCCTCCATCCAGTCCTGAGGGACAGGTACCCACATCAGGAAACCACTGCCCTCACTGGCCTCATTTTTGGCATGTCTGAGTCTGAACGGAGAGGTTAAGAAGGGGAAAGGAGAATGTAGATTTCCACTCCACCTTTCAGGCTTGCCTGTGTGTGGTGGATGGGGAGTGGAGGTGGGCAGGAGTGAAGAGACAGGTAAGGGAGGGGACAGATGGGCAAGGCCATAGTGCTCCAGAGTTGCCTGCTGGACCAGGGCTGCCTGTGTCGGCTTTCCCTCCATGCCTCTGCACACACTCATGAAAGGCGACCAGATTTGACAGGAAAATGGATGAAGGAAAATATTTTTCTCTGGCTGTATTTTCCTTCCAGGACACCGGTGAGGACCTCCCCACTTTTTCTCTCCCCACTCCTTACTCAGGCCCTGGCCAAGAGGGAAAATCCTAGGAACACACCTGGAATCAGAGACCAGACGAAAACACGAGAAGCAGTCACCCGATTGTGCACACAGTTTTGGACTTCCCAAAGCAGCCACGCTCAACAGTTTTCTTGGTGGTTCCTGGGGCTGCCTTCGGGAGCACACCCTAATCAGTGACCCCTACATCCCACAGTACCTTCTTCTTCCCACCTAGCTCCATTACTGGCCCACCTGCCCCCACCTACCCCATTCATGGGGCTGAATTATGAAAAGGCGGAGGGTTTTTGAAAACAGGTCTGAACTGTTAAGTGAGGAAGGGGGAAGAGAAGCTTTCTGAATATTGAATTAAGGCTGGCTCCAGGAATATTGATATTCCCATAAGAAAGCCGTTAGCTTGACCACTACTTTAGCCTCCATGAATATTTCATTGGTTGATTTAAGCATTAAGATTTTAAAACACACACACACACACACACACACACACACACACACACACATACACTCATACACACAGAACACAACACATCTTCCATACATGTTGTTTATCTGTGGTAGTTTTGAGACAGAGTCATCTGTTTACCTCACAAGGATCTAAATTTATATCTAACTAGAGACATCTAGGGGGCCATGTCAAGGTTTCCAGAAGACAAACAATGGTTTAGCATGCATTTGTGACTCACTAAGGGTGCTGACTTCTCCAGCTACCCAGTGCTAGAGTGGCTACTTGTCCAATTAGCTTATTGTTTGTAGCTGAATTAAGGAAGGAAAAAAATCAATTTTAATTATGACATTTGAGAATAAAGGGTAAAATTGAAGCTAAGACTGACATTACTCAGCTCCTGGATAAGAATAGATGTTCTTAAGAGGATATATCTTTACACGTTTCCTGTTTAATACCAAAAATAAAGAGCTTTACTACACAATGGTATGCCACTTCAATACTTTGACATTTTCCTTTCTTCACTATGAACTGCTCATGTCACAGGAGAAAGGAGGACAGTCATTCAATACAATCCAGAAAAACATTCTAATCATCTTAAAAGCCAATATCCAAATACTTCTTTCCCCTAAGCTGAGTAATAGAAGCTTTAGGTGATATGTATAATGCCAGTCATAATTAATTATGCCACATTCATTAGGAGATGGCTGCTGCAGTAGAAGGAAACGTATAGAGTTAGGAGGTCTGGCAAATAGGTTCAGTCTTCAAAGCTCATTTAATCCATCAAGTATTTTATAGTTCACAGTCACTAATTGTAAGGTACTATTTTGCTCATAATTCTTTGTTGCCAGTAAAAAATATTAAATTATGATTCAACAGAAAAGCATGAAATAATAATTTCATAGAACCAAAAAGTCCAAGGGTAACTTCAAATACAACTAGATCTTGTATAGGGTCTCTCGCTCTCTCTGTCTCTCTGTCTGTCTGTCTGTCTCTCTCTCTCCAGTTGTTTTCTCTATGTTTGCCACATTTTCAAACACACTCCATCTTATTTAAGGCAAGGTAACAATCTGAGCTTATAGCTTATCTACTCAGCTTTAAGTATAAATGGAAAGGATTTCCATTTCCTGAATGCCCCAGTGAAAGTCCTGGGTGTGACTCTTGTTGTGCTTATCTGGTTTCTGGGCTCTAACAAGAGCTTATCACATTCATTAGAATGGGTGTGCCAGATCTAGTCCACTTGCTCAGCTCTGGATTCAAATGAACTTAAACTTATGTAATGAGAGAGGAATACGGATAAGAGCCTAAGAAAACTCAGGGCATTTATCCCCAAGTTGGAGGGAAGGTACTAGATGGGTAAAGTTTATAGATGACCTTTCCAAGGTTACCAAATGTCCTTCATGATGTTGAATATTTTTGCTCCTTTTCTTGCACAATACTCAGCACCGTTTGAGAGAAGGGCTCCTTCCTACCATCTTACAATGTTATCTTCATCTGGACTTACATCCTTCTATACCTCCCAGTCTTTGCCCTACATCGAAGACTCCAGTGCTTCTTTTTACTCTTCCTGGAGGTATCATTCAAGACCCAATGAAAAACCACATCAGTAATTCAGACAGAAAACAAAGAAAGAATTATTGTGTGCTAGTACATTGTTCTTATTAGAACACTTAGCAACAGTAAAAAGTGGTTAGAAGAAGGTTAAGAGAGGACTTGAAGGGATAAAGAAACAGTTCATATAAAAGCAGCTACTACTTCTGGGTTTGAGAGAGAAAAAAAGAACAAGGAAGGAGGTCTTCCCCAGACCTCTCTGAAGGGGTCTTGGCCGCCTCAGGAAAGGGAAGCCTGCCAGTGGTGAAGAAACTTGACAGATGGCCTGGGCAGAAGCTGGAGGGTGTGGACTGCAGCTGATTAACAAGGGCTACTGAGGTAAAGGCTTGCCATCCCCTGAACCCCATCATCTGCAAATGGTACTACCACAAATCTATCGGTCAGGAAATCGTAACTCTGCCTTGGGACCTCTAAGGCCAAAACATTGGAGTCATCTTCTATGTCTTTTTCTGCATCATATTTAACATGTCAGCAGGTTCTGTTGGTTTCTACATATAGATCATATCTAGGATTGGACCTTCACCATGCTCCCTTCTTGGTCTTGCCACTGTGAACCCTCACCTGGGTGATGGCTCCGCCTCCTAATTAGGTTCTTTTATCTCAACACTCAAAATGTTTCATTCCGTTCTTGTGTGTTCCTAGTCAGTCTCAGTCTTTCTCTCTCTCTCCTTCTCTCTCTCCCTCTTCCTCTCCCCCCTCTCTTCCTGTCTCTCTCTCCTCTCCATCTTTCCCCTTTCTCTTCCTCCTCCTCCTTCTTCTTCTCCCCTCCTCCACACTCAGTTCTAATATTTGAACTCAAGCCTTCCCTGTGCTTGGCCAGTTTTCTGCCACTTGATCTCCATCCCTACCTTGTGTTTAGCTTCTGATGAGATGTAGGATGCAATTCTCACCTTCAGCTCTCTGTGCAGACAGTGTTATTCCCTTTCTTGATTGTTTCAGGCTGTTTCTTTTTCTTCCTTCCTTCCTTTCTTTCTTTCTTTCTTTTTTTTTTTTTGTCGGTCGTGGGGCCTGAAAGCTGGGTCTGGGCGCTGTCCCTCAGCTCTTCAGCTGAAGGCTAGCGCTCTACCACTTGAACCACAGCACCACTTCCAGCTTTTTCTGCTTATGTGGTACTGAGGAATTGAACCCAGGGCCTCATGCATGTAAAGCAAGCACTCCACCACTGAGCTACCTTCGCAGCCCCTCAGGCTGTTTCTTTATCTTTACTTTTCTGTAGTTTGAAATTATATGCCCATCTGTGGTTTTTCTAGCCTTTGTCTGTCTTTATTGATGTTTTCTGACCTTCCTGAATCACAGTCTGGCATCTAACACTTAATTTGGGAAAAATCTCAGTCATTGTTCTTTTAAATATTTCTTTTATTCTTTTCTCATTTTCTGTTCTCTCTAATATCCCTATCGTGTTAACACCTGTTGTATTATTTCCCAGCACTTGGATATTCTGTTGCTTTTTCCCCTCCTTTTCTGTTTGCTTCCGATTTTCATAGGTTTCCACTGAGATGTCCTGAGGATTAGTGATTCTTTCTCAGCTGTGTCCAGGCTACCAGAGGGCCCATCAAAAGTATTTGTCATTTTTTTTCTAAAAATTTATAGCATTTCTCACCTCTAATGTTTAATTTTTGCTTCTTTCTTAACAAAGGTATATAGGTTTTACTAATGTTAATGTATGTATGGAGCTTCAAAGGAAAAAAGTTAAAACTCAAACAAGATGACATGACAATGTAGATATGGAGATAAATTTTCTACAGATGACCGGACAAAAAATGGGGGTTGGGGACATCAGGAGTGATAAATTGTGGGAAATAGGAAAATACATTGGGGCTCACCAGTAGGAGGTAAAGGTTATTAATAAGGGTTATTTATGAAGATTCTTTTTAGTGTCCAGTCCTTTAAAAAGGGAACATTCTGACAAGTTGCCTTTCACTAAGGGTTCTTGACTCCCAAAATAGCTTATGGGCTTGTTACTGTCTCTGTTGGAATTAATTTTGGCCTCGTTAACCACAAGCAGGTAGTGGAATCAACCTCAGAAATAAATTGATGAATATCTAAAGCAAAAGTCCTAAACTATGATTCAAAACCTAATTATGAGAAATTCTAGAAATGCTAAATATCCTGGAAGCATTTTTATTATTTCCAATTTTCATTACTTTGTATAACTCTAGTTTTGTTTTTGTTTGTTTTTTAAACCAAAAAAACCTGACACATAAAGATGTAAGCAAGAAATAGCCAAGTAGGTGGCCAGGGCTGAGGTCAATAGAATAAACATGGCCTATTCTGCACTCCAGTAGCCAGGCCTGCTGAGATGATTAGGCTGAATTCTATTCCCAGGAGTTCATTGTTTTGATTCTAATAAGCATTTATTGAGTGAGCATGTGTAAGGGCTTGTACAGGGGTTGGGGCCAAAAAGAAACAGAATACTGTTCCTGTTCCCCAAAGGATGCAGAACCAAGTAGTGGTCAGATATGTGTAATAGCACCAGAGAGGTAACAAAGGAGACAGAGGATATGGAGAAAAGTAGTTGGATCCAAGTGGAGTATGACCACTAGTAAACTGTGAGACTCTGGACAAGTTGTTTAACTTCTGTAGATCTCAATACTGACATATATAATGCATCTACATGCATTTTAAGGAGTTACCTAGTGTATGTATACATAGGTGCACACAAACATAAGCCAGCTCCCACACTCACAAATACAATGGAAATACTCGTTTCACAAAACAGTGGTTACCATTGCTGCAGGTGAAACATTCTTATTTTTTTTGTCTTGTTCTGTTCTATTCTGTACCATGTATCTTAGTCAAGTTAATTGACTTCAGGATCAACCATGAGCTAGGATTGGAGTTCAAACACCTTTAGTCTTAGAACTACCTCTACTCTAATATATGGTTTTCTAATGCTTGTGGTTGCATCCCAAGGGCTGTTATCTACAGAGCCTTGAGTCAAATATCCTTTATTAATACTTTATGGGAAGTGGCTTCCACTCAGAAGTAACATGCTTTGGATACATTACCATATTGATTTTCTGGGCCCTCCAAGGAAACTAGTGACACATTATTTCAGTTGGCAGGTAAATATCTGAAATCTGTAAGGATTGTACATATTTAGAGATAATTACAGAAAAGGTGTAAGGTCTCAGGCTAAATATATACTCCTTTTTGGCTACCCTCTTGAGAGAGAGCCAGGATCATGCTTGGCACATTTGTTCTGTAGTCCAGGTATATAGGATTACTTTTACAGATTTATTTTTAATGCCAAGGAATAAAGGAATAAACTGGCCAAACCTCAGGTCTACTGCTACTCTCTTTGTAATTTAAAGTTCATATTGATCTTTGGCACTAAATGACCTTTATCAGTTTATATATTTGTCTTTCCACTGAACTATTAATTCCTTAACAGGACAAGCTAATTTTCATTCAACTATTTATCCCCACATTTACTATCCTGTTGTATATACTCAACAAATGCTTCACAAATCAATTTATGTCATTCTGTGGAACAACATCCAAGAGTTTATCCTTCTAGGCCTCTCTATGTTGCAGCTAGGCCAGACTCTGGGATATATGTGTTATCCCTTTAATAAAGACAAAAAAAGAATGGTGGACTTTTCATGTTAGCTCTTTAGAGATCAAGTAGTTAGATAATGGAGGTATCGGGGGTTTAACTGCAAGGTGGAGAAGGAATTGGCATAGTGCTGAAGCTCCACAACCAAAGCAGTCATCTTTTCTATTTGCCTATAAAAGGAGATCATCCAAGATTATATTTGTGTGATACAGATGTAGCGTCACCAGGAAACTCATTGTAGGGCACAACTTGGTACTTGGTTAAATATTGCTATTTTTTTTTCTTCTAAATATTTCATGTGTTCGTTGTACATGCAGGAAAGTACCACCGTTTTGTGCAGATTGCTTGGGGTTCAAATTTGTTTATGTGAACAGAGCTCAAAAAAGCCAGTGTCGACAGTTGAATGAGAATTTGAATTTTATATTCCTTTATTCTCAAGCCAATACTCTCTAGCTTATGCTGCTAACTCTGTAAGTTTCACCTACTAAAATGCTCATGAAGATTTTCCAAGCAGGATTCCCAAGAACAAATTATTCTGTGCCCTTAGAAAACTTACTTTTTCTATGCTTTAACTATAGGGGTAAAGAATACACAAATAAACAAATAGTGTAATTCCCTCATACGGTAATAAGATGAGATAGAGCAGATGCCTTAGGATTCAAGCACACTTTGTACTGTTTGAACACTTGACTAGTTTGCTTTGTCCATTGACTAACTATTACCTAAGCTAGCTAGTGCCTGCAGGAATCCCTGTCTTCAGGTATTCATGCCCTTGAGCAATCTTGTCTCCTTAATCACAGACCAGACATGGTGATTTGATTTTAATTACAGGTGCTCCTCCATTTGGACTAACTCATTGTATGTTGGAAAATATTGTAAACATATTGATTCCACAATTTGAGTATAATGATTGAAGCTGTAATAAAGATATATATTCAGGAATCTATCTCTTATATGTATTTATACTTTTTGAGCATATTTCCAAGAATGGTATGGTAGGTCAAATTTTAGGTTTTAAGAAACCTCCCCATTGATTTTTATAGTGGTTTCAGTAGTTTACCTTCCCACCAGCAGTGTATGAGTGTTCTTCCCAACTTCATCCTTACCAGCATTTGTTATTGTTTTTTTTCTTGATGATTGTCAGGTGAGATGGAATCTTAGTGTAGTGACTCACATTTCCTTTATGTTCCCTTATGGAACATTTCTTCATGCACCTATTAGCCACATGTTTTCTTCTTCTGAGACTTGTCTGTTTAAATTGTTTGAGATGTATTGTATGCATGTGTGGAAGTGCCACAATGAAATCTCCTTTTTATAATTGTATGTTAATAAAACATATTAATAAAAATAGCATAAAAAAAAGCCAGTGTCGAAATAAGCAATCCATGGCTCCATCATGCTTTAGTGCTTGTTGATGTAACAGATACTCTAAGCTTTAATTAGAAAAGTTAAGGAGACCCAGGCCACCAACTCCCTCTCTCCCATGTCATTTGATGGCTTTAGTAGAAACCCTGCACACTACTTGGAACCCAAGATGCTCAGCACTCCAAATACAGCTTGTCTCTAGTCACCACACATTCTATCTCAGAGAGTATTTTATCTACTGTAAGATACCTGCTAACTCACTGGGTACTGGTGGCTCGTATCTGTAATTCTAGCTGCTCAGGAGGCTGAGATCTTAGGATCATAGTTCAAAGCCAGCCTGGGCAATAAAGTTCTTGAGACTCTTATCTTCAATTAACCAGTCTAAAGGCTGGAAAAGGAGCCATAGTCTCAAGTAGTAGAGTGCTAGTTTTGAGCACAAAAGCTCAGGAACAGCACTCAGGACTGAGTTCAAGCCCCAGGACCAGCGCGCGCGCGCGCACAAACACACACACACACACACACTGTTTGCTAAATATGTGGTAGTCATCTCAGTGACGTAGTGTTGGGTTTTTCTGTGCCTTTGCTGAGGACTTAGCTCCTGACTGGTTTTGTTGTTCAAAGGAGAACGCATGAATCTCTTCTTCATAACTATGGCAAAAGCTGTGTAGATCTCGAGAAGTCAAAATAACTTGGTTCTTTGGTCAGATTTTATTAACTGCCAGGCACTGTAGATAGACTTAGTATTCAAAGGTGGATGGTAGAGTCCACATAGAAAACAGAACATAAAATTGTGAATACCTATTCTGAGGCAAGTGGTCCACTGTCACTATGGGTTAGGAACTGTAGCAAGTGCTACCCTTCTCCTGTGGATTAAGAACTATTGGATTCCTGATGTGGAGAAATTAGCTTATCAACTGCTTTCAGATGCAGGCACATCTGGCCTATTTTTAACACAAAGTTTTTGCATGAGCAAAAACACAGTGATGACTGACTTGTTTTGAAAATATAGAGATAAATGTGGTCACAGAATAGACTGAGAATAATGACTGGAAAGGTATAAAATTAAGCTAAAATGTGGGTAGAAAGCATTATGAGAGATAATGAATGTAAAAAAGTATTGTTTGGATTGACCAGAGATATAACTGTAAAAAAGTTGTTTCTTTTGTTTACATTCACAATAAAGATTAGCATCAAATATGATTAAAAGTAGTGATATAAATCAAGATGCATTGTTTTTATAAACTGACATGTTGAATGGTATCTAACCCATTTGTACAACTACTTCAGGAATAAAAAGTCTCGTTGTTTACAGAACCACTTTCAAAGGTCTAAAATATCTTTGTGTAGAATAGCATAGAATAGATAATAAAAGAAAAAGAAAATCGTTCATTTGGACATTTTATTTTGAGTAGCGTAAATATTCTCAAATTTTGTTCAGTGCATTTCCTGTTCTAGAACAAAAGTTTGTGGCTGGGGATCAGATAAGAATCCATATTCTCTGCAAGAAATACTCAAAGACAAAAGGGGAGGAGGGAAAGGCTGGGTTAGGTATTTTGGTTCTTGTCCCAAATTTCCCATTGCTGTAATCCAGTCAGTATTTTACTGGAAAGAAAAGAGTGAAAAGTCACAAGTGCCTCAAACTCTGTTAGATCTTGCCATACAGAAAGAGACTTTTATGAAAGACATCCATTTACCTTCCTTCCAAATAGTTCCGCAGAGATCTGGACCCAAAGCATGGAATAGAACTATGAACAGTTGGTTAGGAAACCCGAAACATCCTAGCTAGGTATTTATTATTATTATTAATTAGTAGTAGTAGTAGTAGTCACAGACCTGCCTTAGTAATGCAATTGACCTACGCTTTACCACCAGATGCACAGGTCTGGGAAGCCTGTTAACATCATTACACAAAATTAAATTAGATTTTAAAAACCACTCAAATATTAAGACAAAACTATGGATATGTCCAAATATAAATTATACTGGAAGTTAAGTTGGATACTCTAAGAAGACTAAGCCACTAAATTGCACCACATTAGCTCACCCATCATCTAAGTTAGAGTGTGGAGTTTATTTGGCACAACTAACAAATTCCAGCATTTTCTTTTGTTAAAGCATTTTCTTTTGTTAAGGCCTAGACAAGAAATGGAATCCTGTAACTGATCATGAATTAGAACTGTGTGTTAGGGTTGTATCTGAAGCCACCGGGTTGGTGGGATGTGGGGGGAGAGAGGCGGAATCTTGGAATCATACTTAAAGGTCTTCCTGCCATGGGAGGCCACACATAACACTTAGGCACAATAGTCTTGGGGCTTCTGAATTAGGCTTAAGAAATTTGGTCCTCATTTAATTATATGGCCTGTGCAATAGAAAAGCTTACCAGTAAAACAGAATTCTCTTGCATTCTTCTGACCCTTTGGGATTTAAATTTGCAACCTGCATCATCAAGACTTTTGGCACTTGGTTCTATTAAAATCAAAGAGCCAAATTTTGCTCCTGTTACATGAGCACAGTTCTTACTGACGTCAATGAAAGCTGTGCATGCATATCTGAGGACAGATTTTGGCCTGGGCTATCGACATATGAGATCTGCCACACTCTGCTCACATCAGAACTCTGTCCCTCTGGCTTTCAGATAAAATGGCCTCCTCATGTGTAATTTTCTCTCTCCATGAATGTCTTATTGGATAAATGGGTTCTCATGTGATGTGGTAATACTTTAAATATACACAGTGTTAACTGTGTGCAGGCATTGTTTATATTTATTTAACTACTTAATATCCCACCTTTACTTAATTACTTAATATCACACCTTATTTACTCCTTTGTAAATGAGGGAGACAAAACTGATGTTAAGAAATTTAACAGTTCTTCAAAAAATTAAATCCCCCAACAACAAATCCTCAAAGAAACAACTGCCCAATAAATAAGTGGGCTAAAGACTTAAAGAGAAACTTCTCTGAAGAGGAAAGGCCAATAGACACCTGAAGAAATGCTCAACCTCCCTAGCCATAAAAGAAATGCAAATCAAAACAACATTGAGATGCCACTTCACTCCAGTTAGAATGGCAAAAATCAAGAACTCTAATAACAACAGATGCTGGAGGGGATGTGGACAGAAGGGAACCTTACTGAATTGTTGCTGGGAATGTAAACTTGTTCAACCACTTTGGAAAGTAGTATGGAGGTTCCTCAAAAGGCTCCACATAGAGCTCCCTTATGACCCAGCAATCCCACTTTTGGGCATTTCTCCAAATGATCACAAACAAGACCATACTAAAGCTACCAGCACAACTATGTTTATCTCAGCATTATTTACCATAGCTAAGATATGGAACCAACCCAGATGCCCCTCAGTTGATGAATGGATCAAGAAAATGTGGTATATATACACAATTATACACAATGGAATTCTATGCCTCCATCAGAAAGAATGACATTGCCCCATTTGTTAGGAACTGGAAAGACTTGGAGAAAATTATATTAAGTGAAGTAATCCAGGCCCAAAGAAACATGGGTCCCTTGGTTTTCCCTTATTTGCAATAACTAGTATATGTCTGAGACAAGCATAAAAGGTCAGATAAGTTGATGTTAGGTGAAATAAACCTCAAGATAAGTATTCAACTGTTTTTTCTTTCATGCGGTTGTTTCTAACATATTTATAAAATGATTTCTTTGTTGCTTTGTATGTCCCTCCCCCCCCACAGTATAACCCCTGCTTTCACTGTATTTGATGTTGGTATAATTTGTGAAGGGGAAGGGGAAAAAACAAATCATTTAAATAGGGATACAGGTGGACCTATTGCAACAATGAGATGTACAAGTCATTAGGTTGAAAAATGAACTTTACAACTTTGGCTGGGGTGTGTGGGGGGAGATGGGAAGGGATGGTAAGAGGAAACAAAGGAGAAGGCAACAATGATTCATAAGAAATATATTCATTAGCTTGCCCATGTAATTGTAACCCCTCTATATGGTATTTTCACAATAAAAAATTAAAAATTAAAAAAAAGAAATTTAATAGTTCTAAGTTGTGGACCTGGGGTTTGAATCTAGGCATCTGACTCCAGAGGTCAAGCTATTATTCACTCTGCTCAACTACCACTCAGTTCAAATATAGGCATTGTTTATCATTAATTAGTCATTAGGCTAGTAATGTTTATTGATAGCTTGGAAATCCTACTGAGAAAAACAGAAACCTCTTACTAGTAAGAGTCTGTCAAGAACTATTTGTATGATCTTCATTGTCTGACAAAGAGTTTTCCTCCAAGCCAGACAGATTTTTTAAAGCAATATTATAACCTTCAAGACCAACTAAGCATTTTAATCTTGACATTCTTTACTAGTAAGGGAGATCAATTTTTCAGTGGATTTTTAAGACAAATTTTATATATGCCAAATTAAGGAAATTAGTCAAGGTTCCATTGATTATCATCACCTAGATCTAATTTTTTCTGTGGGCACTGTTTCCTTCCTTTCTTCCTTCCTTCCTTCCTTCTTTCTTTCCTTCTTGTAAATTAAAGAAATCTAGTTTCCAACTGCTATATTTTGGCAATGTTAAGAAGATTCTTATAACTGGTCACTATGGTAGCTATTCATTGAAGTTGTCACTGAGTTTAGGAAATACATATTATTTGATGTATAATCCCTTGATGTGAAGGCTTGAAGGGCACAGCTCCAATTAGAAGGTGGAACTTTCTCCCTTACCCCAAATCCTACAGGCAAGAATACAAAGAGGGCAGTCTTTGCAAAAGCACATATTTATTCTCTATAAAGGGGTTTATGAATGTCGCCTGTCTCTTAGTTTGGGTATCTGTTTTTGATATCAAGTAGGAATTCTTTTCTCTGTCCTTCTACCCTCAGATTCCATTTTTTCTCTATTTCCTCTTATTGCCCATGATGTCATCTCCCAGATCTCCCTTGTGGTAGTGGGCAAATGAGGGGTCAGTGGAGTGTAGGAAGAGGTCAATTTTTACTGCTTCTCATGACATTAAGAAATCAAGAAAAAGGAGCATGACAGGAAGGGAATGTGGGGATATAATTTTAACAACATTGAATTTGTAAGATAGTAAATCATATGAGTTGTTCAGGGAGTGAAGAATGTGACTTGCCCATGGTCACATGACTTATGAATAACAAAGTAAGGAAAGGAATCCAGGACACTTTACCCCTTACACCATGCTCCCTTCATTCCAAATATTCTAAAGCAAGACATTGTGCCAAAAAGCTGTTTGCGTGGTATTTTTTTTTTTTTTTGTTGGTTGTGGGGCCTGGACTCTGGGCCCAGGGGCTGTCCCTCAGCAGGTCAGCTCCAGGCTAGTGCTCTACCACTTGAGCCACAGCACCACTTCTGGCTTTTTATGCTTATGGGGTGCTGAGGAATCGAACGCAGAGCCTCATGCATATGAGGCAAGCACTCTACCACTGAGCTACCTTCCCAGTCCTTTTTAACTAGACAAAAAGGGATTTGGACTTCCATCTATCACAATCTTATTTCATTAGCAGGACATGTGACAAATACATCTTTAAGATGGTCTTGTCTACCCTTAGACACAGTATGCTGTTTTACCTTTCTTCAGTCTTCCAGAAATGTGTCTAAATTTTAATGAGATCATATAGTTCTTACAAATTAACTCCTACTTCTTTAGAATCACTTTCAGAGGACATTTTCTGAGGTAATTTCAACAAAGAAAAATAAAAGAGATGGAGATACAAAATGCAATATATGCATTTATTCAAATGCCATGATGAAACACTTTACTGTGTACAAGTTAATATGTACCAATAAAAGCCCATCTGTAGAGCTTTATCCTGGGCTTCACTAACCACCTTATGTAGGCTTCATCTCTATAATATTCTATAATGATGATTGACAGCTTCTAATATTGTATTTCTGAGGAAAGTACACATGCTGTTTCAAAGAAACAGCTACTCTGTCATAATCAAAGAGTTCTGCTCACTATTTTATTTACACTGAAGTCATTATAATGATCCTTAAAAAAGGGACACTCAAGGGCTTGAGTGCTAGCGCTAGACGTTCCTTCTTCCACAGAAATTTCAGCCTGGAAGCTCCCAGGCATGGAGAGCCCACATAACGTTTTGTTTTTTAACTAATGATCTCATTTTGAAGAAACTGAGAGATTTTATAGAAATAAATTAAGTCTTCTGGCTTAAAAAAATCATGCAATGTTATATCTCTATTCCCTCAGGGTAGACTTAGGTATTCCTAGGTGAGGAGTTCTTCCTTTAGAAGAAGGATTAATTCTTCCTAGACCTCCACTCTCCGATAATTCCATACTCTGTGGCTGGGAGCCACTTGCCACTTATTTTCTTGTATGTATTATTGTTTTTCAAAATCTAGTTAGCTCCATGCCCTCATGTTACCTTTCTGAGTCCTGTAAGCATTTATTTATATTTGGTCTAGACTCCTTTTAAAATAAGGCATTTAGAACTGAAGGGAAAGCTGGAGTCATGACATTCTATATTACCTTTTTCAGTTGTTTAAAAATCATGTGTGGCCAGGCACTGGTGGCTCAATGCCTATAATCCTAGATACTCAGGAAGCTGAGATCTGAGGATCATGGTTCAAAGACAGCTGGGGCAGGAAAGTCCATGGGACTCTTAGCTCCAATTAATCACCAGAAAAACCAGAAGTGTTGATGTGGCTCAAAGTGGTAAGGTACTCGCTTCAAGTAGCTAAGGGATAGTACCCAGGCCCGGAGTGCAAGTATCACAAAAAATGAAAAAAAAAACATGTTAAGTCAGTTAGGGTGAACATTTTTTTATTCTGTCTACAGAGCATCCTTCCTTCAACTAGGCACAACATGCTTCCTTACATGCTGTATTCTGGGAGCTGTTCACTGTTTATGAGATCTCTCTCTGACCACAAAGATTTATTCTATTGTGAGCCTGTTTCATAGGGAAAGACAATCTATTTTCTTGAAACTTTTCTAACCAGACCATGAAATTCTGAGACCATGAGGATGTAGATCTAAAGTTGCAGTCATAATCCTCCCCTCTTGTTAGAAATGCTGATCAGAAAGAAATCACCACATGGAGAGGAGTGGATAGAAAAGTTACAAGGAAAAATACAGGAAGTATAATTGAAGTACCAATTACAGCTAAAGTGGTTTCCTCATTTTGGTTTTTCAACTTCTTTCTTTCTTTCTTTCTTTCTTTCTTTCTTTCTTTCTTTCTTTCTTTCTTTCTTTCTTTCTTTCTTTCTTTCTTTCTTTCTTCTCCTTCCTTTCTTTTTTCTTTCCTTTTCTTCTCTTTTTTATCTTTAAATGCTTGTATGTTATGCCCCTGTAAATCTTCTTCTTTCCAGGTGTCAACCAAGCTTAAAAATATCCTACCTATCTAATATAATAGGAGAGGTTCAGGTGATACGATTGCCTGAACAGACAAATGGCCACTTGACTGAATGAGAAACTTGTCCCTCACTAGGGACGGCTGTGAATTTGTTGATGTTTAATCTACAGCAGTGAGTTCAGGGCTAAATATTTTGGGGAAATAGTTATAAAGCAACTTCCTTCAACTATGTTTTACTAATCCTTACTTTTAACAAATACTAAGTTAATATCAAATGATGGTTCAATTTAACTGGTTAGAATTTTGAGGTATGTAACCACTCATACCGTGGTCTCACAGCCGATCATAATAGTCTCAAGCTGCCCTTTGAAGGTTCTATCTCATACTTAAATACCTACAAAAGGTAATTCATAGCATACATTTTGGGGGAAGTAGTTTTGTAATCCCTATAGGGCCAGAAAGTTTACACCTAAGTTGATCTTAGGTAGGAAAAGGACAGGGTTATTTTGTTTTAGACTCTGCTTCTGTGGAGGGAATTTGTGATTCCTCAATTTGATTTCTAGGCCAGATTCTCTCTCTCTCTCTCTCTCTCTTTCTGTCACACAAAGCATTTTGTGGCCAAAAGGAACTACTGCAAAGTGGATAGCTTTCCTAAAGTTGACTTTATCATAGACTATTGGCCAACTCATGCTTTAATTTATTGTGTGGTCAATAACCTTTTGAGTTTGTGAGCAGGTCACTGGCCTTCTGCTTGCTTTTCGTAACTGAATAGTGGTCTGAGTGTGTGATGTGTCTCTCTGTGTATGTATGTATTTGGAGATCACCATGTTCTTTCAATAATAAATGAGAACACCCTGCTCTAAGTTTGAAATATTTACAACTCTTTGCAATTTAATTAGAAACAAAAATCCTAAGTGAATGTTTAGAGACACATGGACAAATATACCTAAGTCAAGATAGAGGTGTCATTAAAAAAAATCACATTTTAGAAAGTGGTGAGTCTTCACTTAGTAAAAACGACATATCTTCTGGATATTTTGCTTTTCCCCATATTCTTGAAATCAGGACTTTTTACTACGTACGTTTCTGGTCCTGGGTGCTTACATTTCAAAAGTAAGAAAAGCAATTTTAAGGACTATACAAACATAGGTTTTGCTCCTAAACAAAATAAAAGTAACTTTAGTTCACTAAAAATTATTTTCAATTCATTGATATCTCTTATTTCTAAAGAGATTTTTCTCTATAACACATTTTGAATAAAATGTAGCCTCTATGTCTGTGTGCAAATATCCATAAGTAATTAACTTAGATTATATCTAGTGACTTAGGTGCTTTTACTGTTTTACAGTAGTCATTGTAGTTTAGGTTCCCTTATCACAAATCTCTTTGAACCAATAATATGGATTTCAAAAATTGCTGGCTGTATTAAGAAGCATATTCTGTTGTCACAATCAAATATAACCACTTCTTACTGGAATTAATCTTCACTAATGACTTAATACCAATTTCCCCTAATCTATATTTGTGATAACATAAATATAAACCATGATTATTGTTGACATCAGTGCTATTAATTGGCTAATGTCTAACATGTCTGCCTAGCTTGTCCTTGAGAATTTTCCCTAGGCAGCTCATTTAAAATATTGACTGCATGCTTTACTTTGCTAATGGTCTGAGTAACTTGGTTTTCTGTTGGTATCTAGAATGCTGCTAGATTAACATTAACTGTGCTTTAAAATTTCTTTATTGTAAAGGTGATGTACAGAGGGGTTACAGTTACATAAGTCAGGTAATGAGTGTATTTCTTTTTTAAATTTTATCTTAAAGATGATGTATGGGGGGTTACAGTTACATGAGTAAGGCAAAGAGTCATTTCTTATTGAGCATTATCCCTTCCCTTGCTGTTTTTCCACTATCCTTTCCCTTGAACAGTGTTACCTCCTCCCTCATTTTCTCCTAGTTCTTTCCCTCCCTTCTGCTTCTCCAATAAGTTGTATAGTTCATTTCCAACATAGTGTCGGTTGAATTAATTCGTCTTTTGTCTTTTAACCATCCTAATTTCCATTTCTATTTTTCTATGTATCTATGTATCTATTTTATATCTATCCATCTGAAAGATAGATGCCAGCTCATAAGACTAAATCAAAGTACAGCAGCAGCAGCAGCAACAGAGCAAGCTCTCAAATTTAATGGAAGTGTCTTCTCACAATTCTATTATCTCTTGAAAGTTAGTGCTTTCTAATAAATACTTTCTCATATTGTAGTTGTCCCCTTAACAATACTTTTGTTAAGAATTTGAATGGTAATTACCAAAAATAAGGAGTGACATGTCTTTGTAAGAAAATTTATTATTATTGCAAAATTGTTCTAGGTAAATTTGCCTTGTCCAGCTTTATTCTCAGTTTCATTCCCCAGGCCTCTTTCTCGCAAATCCCAAATTCACACCCTCCTTTGTAGACGATCCAATGTAACACAAAGCTATAGGAATTTACTATGGGACCAAACAAGCTAATAATGAGCTACTATATCCCTTGGTGTTTAAGACCTTTTCTCTCTTGGCAATATAATTTTTCAGTCAGAAATGGGGAAGCTTTTCTTGAGGTTATGCCAGTACAAATGGTTGTAGAATAGCCCAGAGACTTTATTTCATTCTTTGACATAGTCAGAGAAGAATGATTGCTTCCTTGAATTTGTGGCCCTGATCATTCTTTAAGTGATTGAGTAAAAAATCAACAGCCCCATCTCCCAAGGAGAGCGTCAGAATGGCTTTCCTGTGGTCCATTACCCCTGGGTGCTCCCCACACATCGTGTCTCCATGGTGACACAACACACTTCAGACTCCCTTAGAACTTTCTGTGATAGTGATGCCAACATCTCATTTATAAAATTAATGCACTGTGGTTCAACTTCACAGTTGCTAATAAAAGACACATGTATGTGTAAAAAAGTGATAAACATAGACTAACAAAAAAGTAATGTGGTAAGTTCTCTGTTATGCCTGGATGTTGCTTTCTTTAAAAAAATAATATAAGAAAGACTAACATTAATTGTTGAATTTGGGAATTATCTTTTTAATAGTAAGAAGAAAGCCATTGCAGTTGCAATTTCCTCCAAACCTCTGATTCAAGACACTTTAGACTTTCTGCATCATCTTTCCAGAAGTCAGACAATTTGCTTGAGGCCATCAGAACAAAGTGGAGTTGCCAGGGACAATATTCTAGACATGTATCTTTAAACTTAAATGATATTAGTGGAATATGTAGCTGGTATTTTTATACAAGAAACTTAGGTAGGTATGAGGGTAGAGTTGGAGTTAGTTTTGCCCCCAGCCATCCTGATATAAATTCTCTACCTAAATCCCCTTCCCCTAAAATGATTAATGTAATTGATATCATTAATTGCTGGTTATTTTTTCTTGGAAAATATTTGTTTCATTGGGTTATGCTACATTACCTTGTATACATTTTTCTTTAAATATCCTTACCTCTTAACTTTGATCCACTCCAAATGAAATAGATGTTACATTGGATCAAACTATCAAGTAAAAATGGGTCCTACCTTTGTGTCAGCTGATACGGGAAACTATTAAGATGACAGTGTGAATAGTGCTATGTCTCCAGGTAAAAGGCAGGTGAATGCTGTGTAAAGCACATTCATGGGATGGTTGACTAAACTTCTGCCCTGCCCCACACTTTGCTTCACTTACAATTGACACAATCTATTCATGCATCCTCTAAAACTAATTGTGTGGCCTGATTATCAAGAGGATTTCCACCTTTTAATTACTTTGAAGGAAGTAGCACAACATGATCATGTCCGTGTTCTAGGTTTTGCTTATAGGCTTATAATGAAAGCAATTTATATCCTGAATAAGATTCTAATGCCATGTAGTTTAACATTGAGGAAGAAACCTACTGTATTATTTTCCTATTGCTGCTGAAACCTATTGCCATACATTTAGTGGCTTAAAAGAATACCAACTTATTATATGTATAAATCTGTGAGTGAGAAGTTTGATGTTGCTTTTAGTGAGCTACACAGGAAGTCTGTGTTCCTTCTGGAGACGGGAGGCGAGAATCACTTTCTGTGTTGATGCCATCTTTTAGAGGCTGTTTGCTTTCCTTCGCTGGTGGTCCTTGTCCTGTCTCAAAGTCAGAAGTAACTAATCAAGTCTTCCTTATATTTCATCACTTTGCAGAGATTCTTCTCCTGTCTCCCATTTGCTCTTTGAGAACTCTGATTACAACGAGCTCACTTGAATTATGCAGAACAATCTTCCTGTTTAAAGTCAGTTGATCAGCCATGGTAATTTCATTTGCAAATTTTAATTTCCATATATCCATTTTGTTTCTGTAATTTGGCCCCAGACATACTAACAATCCTTTTAGGTATGAATAAGTGTATAACATACGAACAGATTCCAGGGCTAGTGTTTTTTTTTTTAAAGGTGCATAATCTTCAGGCTTTCACACCAACAAGAGAATTTTAAGTATGTTTAAGAAGACAAAACATATCCATAGTTATAGCTCTGAAACTTCCTGGATCTTAGTGTTCTGGAAAACTCTCTATGTTCCTATAATTGGGAGAGAGATGTTGGAGAATGCCTTTTCATATTATAAGATAGAATAGTTCCTAAGTGTCAGATTGTATTTTTTTCATGTATTTGGAAGACTATGCCCAAGTAAGTATTAAATTCTGGCTTCTGGGATGCGTATATTGTGAATTAAACTTCTTGATTAGTGTGGAATTTATAAAACAGTATCAGTGTCATCCACTTAAGGGAATAATTAAAATTTTTATTTCATATTTTTATTAGGTTGAAAGTCTGCAAAGGACTTTCTGTGAGGTAACTCTGAGAGTTCATTATTGAGAGATTCTGTGATCTCTGTTATGGTCGATCATGCTGCATTATGTACTGTCTTTCATCTCTGTAATACATTAGAACAGTGCTGGGAAAATCAATTGGCTGATAATCAGTCTCTTCAATGTACATTAGGATGAAATTGTTACTAAACTAGAAAGACAGCCGACCAGTTGGGAAAAGGTGTTTACCAGCAATACATCAGACAAAAGCCTAACATCCAACATATACAAGGAGCTTAAGAAACTAACCCTTACCAAACTTAACACAGCAATTATTAAATGCTATGAAGAGACTTCACAGAAGAAGGATAAGAATGGCACAGAAACACATGAGGGAATACTCATCATCCCTGGTCATAAAGGAAATGTAAACCAAAATAATCCTGAGACACCATCTTACCTCAGTTAGATCGGCCAACAATTTGAATTATAACAACAGATGCTGGTGGGAATATGGAGGAAAAGGAACCCTACTGAACTGCTGGTGGGAATGCAAACTTGTACAACCACTCTAGAAAGCAGTCTGGAGGTTCCCCCAAAAAACTAAGAATAAATCTTCCTTATGACCCAGACATACCACTCCTAGGCATCTAACCTGAGTTTCATGACCCAGATATGGTAAGGACACCTGCACATCCATGTTCATTGCCACTATTCACAATAGCCAAGATAGGGAAACAACCCAGATGTCCCACAATAGATGATGAGTAGATCCAAAAAATGTGGTACCTATATACAATGGAATTTTTCACAACCATTAGAAAGAATAAAATAATGCCACTTGCAGGGAAATTGATGGAACTAGAACAAATCATATTAAGTGAAGTAAGCCAAGATCAGAGAGACAAATGGAGCATGTTCTCCCCGATATGCAGAAGTAAGTCTAAAGCACACTGGAATGTGACAAATTACACAGGATTCTAGATACTCACATACAGTGAGACAAAAAGAGGGTAGTATTAGGAGAGAGTCACAAAGGACATTTTTCTTAATTTGTTTTTTTTTCTGGTGATTCTATCATCTTTATCTTATATACGGAATATTCAGGTGCACATCTGTGGGAGGGTGCAATGAAGGCACAGAATCCAAGGAAAAAGTGCAGCAGTGGAGACCATTGGACATTGATGAAAGTGAACTATGCAACTCCTGTGTGGAGATTGGAGGGAGGGAATGGGAGAAAATGAGGGAACAGATGACACTGTGCAAAAGGAAATACACTTATTGCCAGATATATGGAAATGTAACCCTGCTATATAGCACCTCTGGAACAATAAAGTGAATTTAAAAATAGAATTTGATTTGAAACAGAAATTAATGAATTTTTAGACAAAAGCCAAAAAAATTTGCATCTATGAGATTTGAACAATTTGACATGTTAAAAGAGCTTCTTGGGGGAAATTTAGGGGTACATAAAGAAATAATAATCCCTATATTTAAGAAATATGTGGAATCGGGTGTTGGTGGCTCACCTCTATAATCCTAGCTACTCAGGAGGCTGAGATCTGAGGATCATGATTCAAAGCCAGCCGGTGCAGGAAAGTCTGTGAGACTCTTATCTGCAATAAGCCACTCAGAAAACTGGAAGTGGCTCTGTGACTCAAGTGGTAGAGCTAGCCTTGAGCTGAAGAGCTCTTCAGCTCAAGGCCAGCGCTCTACCACTTGAGCCACAGCGCCACTTCCGGCTTTTTTCTTTTTGCTTATGTGGTACTGAGGAATCGAACCCAGGGCCTCATGTATGCAAGGCAAGCACTCTACCACTGAACCACCTTCACAGCCCCTAACATTTTTTTTTAGAAAAATGACCACATCAAGTGTTGGCAAGAATGTGGAGCAATTGAAACTTTCAGACATTGTTGGTGGGAAGGTAAAATGGTACAACCAAGTTGGAAACTTTTTGGTAATTTAATATAAAGTGACACACACACACACTTATCATATGACTCAATAATCTCATTTCAAGGGAAATGAAAACACACAAAAACTGTTGTATGACAGTTTATTGCAACTTAAATCATAGTAGTCCCAAATATCCACCATCTGGTACCAGACTGTGATATATCCTTCCAAGGGAACAGCTCTCAACATTAAAGAGGAAAGAACTACTACTACTACTACATATAACCATGTGGAGGGACCTCAAAAGCATTATTAAAGAAGCTGGACACAAGAGTACATACACACACACAAACACACACAAATCTCCCTGATTTAAAATGTTTGGGATACTGAAGTATTCAGAATTCAGACTTTTCCTCAGATTTGGAAACATTTGCATATACATGATCAAGTATTCATATTGAGGCTGCTAATGAATTCTTGTGTAATCTACACTTCAGGCACTTTTGACAGAAGGTAATTTGATAGAATATTTTTAATGTGTCTGCATTTCCATTGTGGTCTGTCACATGAGATTAGGTAAAAAATATTTTTATTTGTGGTGTGAGGTAGGTGCTCAAAAAGTTTCAGATTTGCTCAACTTGAGTGTGTGTGTGTGTCTATGTGTATGTATGTGTATTTAACATGGGCATTTTAATTGATGACAATCATTATTCAGTACAGTTGTTTAAAATATTTATATATTTTTATTCTGGGGATTGCACCCAGGGTTTTGTTTTACAGGTTAAACATGTGTTCTACCACCGAAACAACTCCAAGTTGATTATAATTTCAGAAATACCAGTAACATATTGAACCCTTTACATTTCAACCTAGGTTCAAATTAGTGAAAGCAAGGAAGAGGTATACTACCAGATCATAAAACAATGCTTCTGCAAGTCTCATCAGATATGGTTCAGGAGATGGCTAACTGTTTCAAACTTTAGTGAAGATCATTCTCCAAATTGTGAGGGAGTGCATGCAGGACATATTCCAAATTGTGAGGGAGTACATGCAGGACATATACCATTGGCTCTTGTGCTTCTTAGTCTTTCACACTTGACTGAAGTTACCTGATTGGCTCCTGGAATTGGGGTTGCCTGCAGAATTGTGTGAGGTCATTGCTCTCTTCCTCTGTCTCTCTCCTTGTTGCTTTCTCTGTCTGTATTGGTTCTGTTTTTGACAAGGCACATTTTCCATTCACTGCTTTTGTCTTCTTTGTTTCTGCTACTGGGGTTTGAGCTCGGGGCCTTATGATTTCTTAGCTGGTACTTAGCTGGTACACCTGAGCCATGCCTCTAGCAGCTTTCTATAGAGAACCATGATGAATACAGATTTTCCTTCACTTATTTTTCTCATTATTTTTACCTTGTATAAACTTGCTATTTGGTTATATTTTTTCTGAATCTTTAAATTTTTAATTTTCTTCTTGCTACTAGTTTGATCTAATTCTTTAATGGTTTCTAGGAGAGGACACATGTAGCAAAAGAGAAATTACAGCTTTTACTGCTGAGAAGGGAAATCACAATGTGAATAGAAGTTGGGATGTCTGTGCTCCTATCATAGCTCTACTGCGAAATATCTCTGGCCTCAGTTTCCTCACCCGGAAGACAAGAAGGTTTTGAATCCACTTCGTGCCTTGGAATTCTTTTGTAAAACTTTAAGAAACCTCACAGTTACTTACTTCTCATTTATGCATTGCGTTTCTGTTAGATATCAGTTTATATCTTGCTCAGGAAGGAAATACACAAGTATTCAGGCATTTTTATAGGGCTTGATGTAAAGGCAGTCAGGTTAAGGAAATATGCACTGCAGAAGTCATGTCAACAACCATTTTCATAAAAAAGCAACACATACACCCCCCCCCACACACCAATATACACAAGGCTCTTACCTGTATGATTTCAATAAGAGTAGCTGGGGAATTCTTTTAAACCACAATTTCAAGGTTGACTGTTTCAGAAATACCTCATTGTCTCCCTGCTTCATAGATCTTAACCCAGATCATCTCCTGGAGTCATTCCCATTACCTTAGGGATTTGGATGAACAAGTCAAATCTCCTGCAGAAAAAAATCACTCAGGCTTTCAGTCATTGGGACTCAAACCCCAACAATAGCATCTTGACAAAATGTAAGGTTTAAGAGAAGAGGCGTGAACTTCTTTCTCCATAGCCTTCTTTGTGAAGTAAATCTGTTTCACAGAAATTTTGAACTTGAGTAAAATTTTGAGCAACACTAAAATGAAAAAACAGCAACAACAAAGGATTCTTAGTAGAGGCATAATAACAAAGATGGAGACCCTCCATCCCCTGTTCATCTGTAGTAGAATTTGGGGGTTCTAAAGTGATCCTCACCCTGTAAGCAATCTCTCTTTGAGCTGCCAATGTCCGCTAAGCATTGTGGGAAAGACAATAATGAATGGGCACAATTTGCACTGCTTGTCTTAATCCTATTTGACCAGTCATGTGAGCATGCACAAGTTATTTGTGATATTCACTAGACTTTAATCTTCAGTCAAAGAAGGAGGATTAAAATAACCAACCAGAATTATCTGAAATAGAGCCCATAGACATCTGAACCTACATATGGTTTTTGGAAAGTCTTCAGTGATTCTTAGAAAAGAGCATCATCATTTTCACCAAAGAAAAAGGATGTGGGTATACTGATAGAAAAAGACTTAAAGTAAGGAGCCATTATTTCTGACCAGGGTAGTGAAGATGGTTTCCTAGAGGAAGGACCATGTAAGTCTGAATGCTAAAGGGGAGTTTGCTAGAAAAGGTAAAAGAACATTCCTGGTGACTAGGTTAGTAATTGAGTCCTTACGTGAAGAGTGATCACCTAAACTCTAAAAATACAGAGCCCAAATTCACAATGAAATATCAGCTGGGGAACAGTGGAAGGATAATTAAACTGTAGCCTGTCTACGTACTTCCTGCTAAACCTAAAGCAGATCCTCAGACCAATGACTCATCAACAGGACAAACCATGTTTACCTGTTGCATAAATCTGGTCTACTTATTTTATTTTTATCTTGACTCTGGAAACCCTTTTGATTCCATTATTAATACCCAATTCCCTGGGCGAGACAGGCTTAAAGATGTAATAAAAGCCATTTAGGGGTTTTGTACTTGTTCTCTATATTTTTATCTGTGACCAAGAAGATGAGTTCTTAGTCACCCTTTCTTGCTTTTCTTCTAGAAAATAGTTCTTCACCACAAAGTAGCTCTGCATGGCCTTTCACACTTTACATGTGAGTAGAATTAGTATTTATTGAATTTTGCACATTAAAGCTTGTCTTACTTTAGTCATAATAATCTTCTGACAGAATTATTGTTTTTCCATAGTTCGAATGAGGCTTAAGGTAATGACACAGCCTGACCAAAGTGAGCTGTTCACATATCTTCTTGGTGATGCTCCTTGGTGACTTTAGCCCTCATCATGATAAGACACTCATGACTGAAAGAAAAATTTGTAAAGAAAGGCAGTGCATAACATTCATTTGTAAGAATGACTCTCAGCTACTGTATACTGATATCTATCTCCACCACTTTTTAGCACCAACAACACAGACAAAAGCTCGAAAAGACACAGCACAAATGACTTACACCAAATAAACCCCTATTCAATTGTTCCTTTCCTGCCAAGTTTATAGTGTCTCTTCTTCAACTTTCCACATTATACCCAGGAAAAAAATTAAAGAAAAGAACCAGAAGACAAAACAAAAGGTATTTAAAAAAATAAACCAGTAAAAAGATTTCTACTAGTTAAAAATGTTCTTTTTTCATGCTGATGCCAATTCTGCTGCGGTACCCCCCTTTCTTCCCCTGCCAGCATTGCTTTGACTGGTGGTGGCATTAATTGGGCTACGGTCAATCTGCTAAAAGACAGCAAATCAGGAATGGCAGGTGGAAAGGGAGAAGCATGAATATTAATTAGCTAAGATTCCAAACAGAAGCCTTTTAATTATATTAAAACGTACAGGCCTGCGGGCAGAGAGATGGTTCCTGCTATAAATCTGTCAACAAGCCAATACCTTAGCAACGTCAATGAGTTTTAATGAATGAATATATACATTTCAAGTGGGGGAGAGAAAAATAGTTTTGTGTTTATAAATATTAAAAAGAAAACTATTAATGTGAAGAGATATTCGTGACAGTTGTTCTCAGGCTGGAGGTGTTTGAGGAATGCTGCACAGCTCATTCCAAACTGTGAAACTAAAGCCTGTGGCTAATATCAGGACTGATTCTGTGACAAATAGATGCCTGAGCCAGGGCTAGTCAGAGCTGCTACTTCTCTGCAGGTCAGTGAGTGAAGCACTTAAGGAAGTTGCAGTGACATTTCCGGTCACCACTGAAAACAAAGAAGTCAGGTGCCTTTCCCTGGTACTTGTTAATGTGAAGCAAACATTTGAAGGTTGAAGGGTGACTGCCTAGTGGAAGATGCCATAAACTGAGAAAAGCTTAGCATTCCAAGGAAATAAAGCAATGCAATTTAAGAATGCCGTTTTCAGTGAGGCCAGAGTCACCTTGAAGGATCCATGGAAGAGAATTCAGGGCCAGGAGGGGGTGGGGTGGAGGGAGGGAACAGGAACAAGAAGGAAAAGCTAATCATGGATTGCTAGATGCAAAGGCCAAGACAACTTCAGTGAGCAGTTTGTCCAACATGCCTCATTTTAGAGAACTGAAAACAGATCCAGGCAAGAGGTTTGGTAATGAAATTGTGATTTGCTCTCTACCTACCTATCCCCGCCCCCATTTTATTTACCTACCTAACTATTTGTTACCATTTGCCTCCTTCTCTATTTACCTACTTTACTTACCAATCTGCCTTTCTATTTACCTACCTACTTATTTGCCTACTTGTGTACCTACCTAGTTGCCTGCACACCTTACTTCTTATCTTCCTATCTACCTACTTACCTACCTTACGTACTTTCCTACCTACTTGTTTACCTATCTACCTAATTGCCTACATATAAACATATATACATACTTACCTACCTACCTGCCTATATTTTCTACCTACCTATATTATCTACTCTTTTTACCTACCTATCTACCTTATGAACTGAATACCTATCTACTTACCTCATTACCTTATCTACCTACCTACTCACTCAACTAACTACTTACTTGCTTCCCTAGAAAGCTACTTATTTATCCACTTACCTACTTACCTGTTCATATACTATTTATTTTTATAAGGTGTTTTAAGCCCACAGACCTCCAGATTATAAATCTGGAGGATTTTCTAAGACTTCGAACTTTAAGCATACATGTGAGAGAATTTGGAGTACTACATACCACATACATATTTTATAATCATGCACTGGGCCAAAATAGTTCAGCTCATTTGCAGAGAATAGATAAGCTCCATCTGGATCACGTGGAATGTCAACAGCAAGACTTTGGTACCTTTGATATAGGAAAAATTTAAAGGTAAATAAAGAAACTCACCAGAAGACATCTGAATACACTCAGATGTTGAAGTTTGAAATTGGCAATTATGAAAAAATTCTTTTAGGTTCAGTGAAAAATTAATTGTACATATTTGAAATTCATCCAAGATCCCTGTGGGATTTTCAAGGCTAAACTCAGAAATCATCTGCATTTGTGCACATTCTTGTATACATGAATCTACATGCGTGTGGAGGTATATATGCAAGGGTTGTTGAGGTACGAGCTGGTTCCTCTAGGTAATGAGACCGCATTTCCAGAATGGAGACACGTCTCTCAAACCTCTGCTTTTGGTTTGGAAGATATTCAGTAGAGGATGTGAATGTGAGTGAGTTACCAAAGGATATTTTACTGGAAATACAACTCAAAAACCGTGGAAACTACTGCTACTATATCATACCAATGTAAATGTTTACAAACATTGGTCTAGAAAGAAACTTTAAGCCATTCAGATGTAAAGTAATTCTGAGATGCAATATGAGTATGAGATATAGTAATGCAACTTATTTGGTAGAACAGGAGAATAAAGAAGATACTGAAAGTTACACAGCAGTATATAAAATATCTCTTCATTCCACTTTAACATGGACTAAATACCTTTCATACGCCAGAAATGGGTCTACAGTCTAATGATACATAGCAGAATATGGTTTTGCATTCTCAGCCTTTTCTTCCTGAGAGGCCCATGTGAGGTAACTTGAGTGCTATGTAGTAAGTACAATAATGAGATGTGGAAATGAAACAAATAAGCACAGAAGAGCAGCATTTGTTCTCACCTGCTTCAGGTGTCAGGCAAAATTCCTGGAGCAGATAGATTTTGAGTATGAGTTGAACCAACCCAAGAGTGTGGGAGAGAGAAAGAGGTAGGAAAAGAAGAGGGCGTGACCTTCAGACTTTAGAATGATAACAAGGGTATACAATATCTTATTACAGTGTGTTGCTCCTGTTCTCCACCTGTGTTTCTTTAGGAGAAGTCCTATTTTGCAGTTCTTTGCCTGATTAAGGAATTTGCTTCTTTACGAGAGAATGATAGGAGAAAATTAATAAAACAATATTTAGAAACCTATTATTTACTGTTCTGAGTTGTTCTGGTTTTACTGCTGAGGCATTTGGAAGATCATGCAACTGATCAATCCCACAAAAGAGAAAAAGTAAGAACATCCATCACCTGTCTAGATAATGAATTAATTAATCACAATAGGACAAGATGATGATTTATTACAACAATCCACACTTGCTGATTGTATATTTTTCCGTTTAAATATACATAAGCAGATAGCAAAACTGTCAATATTTGTTTATTAGAATAAATTCTTTCATTGCCCCTTTGGCCCTTTTCCTTGACCATATTTTTAATTTTTCTATAAGGGAAGGAGGAGAAGCTGGTCTGCGGGCAGCCATATTTTATCTCTGGTTCAAGTAACTTAATTAGTTGACTGTCTTTGGATAAAGTCTTAGAAACTGGCCAAGGGCAGAATCTGGTTGCATGAAGAGGGAGTAGGAAGAAAGCTATCCTTTTCAGGTTTAGCACTTTCAGTTTTCTCTAGACCAGGGACAATAATGGATTTGAAAATGCCTCATTGATTTCTTTTCTGTTCTTTCACTGTCTCTTGTTCTTGAAATGCTAGGTTTCTTGCTAGTCCCAGATATACCCAAGGCTGGTCTAGGTCTGTATTGTGCTTGGAATTTGCTTCATGAGAGAAATGTTTCATGCTTTTAGTATTTCAGAACTACCACAGAATTCTAGAGCTACCCCAATTCAGATGAGTTTGAAAATTTGACTCATTAGAATCTTTCTAGAGTAGCCAAGCCTCTAAGAGTTGAGGTAACCTATGAAACAGCAGAACTGATGACCTAGAGTTCAGTTTGGGGGAATCATCCAGCGATAGATGGCTGTCATAGACATGTTGAAGGCCTTGTCATCTCTGTGCCTGTACTGGGCAAATAGCAGAGACATTTATTTTTTTTATTGTGCAAATACTGTACAGAGGGGTTACAATTACATGAGCAAGATAATGAGTACATTTCTTATCAAGCATTGTAGCCTCCTCCTTTGTTTCCCCTACCCATCCCTTCCCATCCTCCCTCCCCACCCTCTCAACCCTCCCCACCCCCCAACCAAAGTTGTAAAGTTTGTTTTCAACATAACGACTTGTACACCTCATTGTTGCAATGGGTCCACCTGTATCCCTACTTAAATGATTTGTTTTACCCCTTCCACTCCACAAATTATAACAACATCAAATACAGTGAAAGCAGGGGTTATACTGTGGGGGAGGAACATACAAAGCAACAAAGAAATAATCTTATAAATGTGTTAGAAACAATCACCTGAAAGAAAAAAAACATTTGAATACATATCTTAGGGTTCATTTCCCTAACATCACCTTATCTGATCTTTTTTGCTTGACTCAGACATATACTAGATATTGCAAATAAGGGAAACCATGGAACCTATGTTTCTTTGGGCATGGATTACTTCAGTTAATATAATTTTTTCCAAGCCTTTTCATTTCCTAACAAATGGGGCAATGTCGTTCTTTCTGATGGAGGCATAGAATTCCATTGTGTATATATACCACATTTTCTTGATCCATTCATCTACTGAGGGCAGAGACATTTTATAGTGAGACTGTTATCAAAAATGACACATACATATCTTTCTAAGATGAACTCATTCTTCTTTGGGTAAGTGTATAAAACTAGCATTTCAAAAGGACATGTGGATTCTTTCATAAATGTACTGGTTACAGGGGAATTGTTGGCGAATACAAAAATAAAAACAAGGGAGTTTGGGAAGAAGACTTCTTGGCAGCGGAAGATTGATTCAGTACAATTGTCATGCAACCAGACTCTCCTGGACTCTAAGGCTTAGGGGGCTGCCAATAGAAACAGATCAAGTGATTCTTAAAAGATTCCCTGCAAAAGGCTGGATGAAAAGAAATGCTTTGGAGTTCAATTAGAGCGATTGTGTGTGTGTGTGTGTGTGTGTGTGTGTGTGTGTGTGTGTGTGTGTGTGTG
>NW_012267243.1:8080921-8109887 GCF_000151885.1 Dipodomys ordii | reverse complement strand
TGTGTGTGTGTGTGTGTGTGTGTGTGTGTGTGTGTGTGTGTGTGTATGTGAGAGAGAGAGAGAGAGAGAGAGAGTCTCCTCTACTTCTTTCCTTTGCTTCTTTTCTTTTCCCCCCATTCCTTATTTTGTTATTCTTTCCACAGAAAAAGAGGAGTTTATTTTACTTCCTTTTAGATTTCACCAATAGAACATACCAATTAGTGCTTTTAGGGAAGGTCTCAAACAACTCTGTTTTCTCTTTTCACCTTTCTTGGAATACTCCTTCTTGGAACTCAGGTATCACACTATGAAGAAGTTCAAGAAACCACATGGTGAGACCTATTGGAGAGAAATCAAGGCCCCAGGCAAAAGCCCAGATTTGAAATCATAACCAGCAGCCAGCATTAACTACCAGTTATTGTGACCCAAGGCCTTGTTTGATCTTCTACTCATTCAACAGCTCTGCTTAATACCCCATGAAGCAGAAGAAATGCTCGGTCAACTTATGGGATCATAAGAAATAAATCGTCCTTTGAAAACATTAAATTTTGAGGTGGCTTATCATACAGTAATAACTAAAATGAATGACATCTCTCTGTTTAAGGAGATATAATCTAACTGGAGTGCCATTTTGGTTAGAGGAGGGAGGACAGTGACTGGAAGTGATACCTATTATAAGAAGGTAGTCTAGCTGTCAATAGAGAGGCTCCTTTCACAGAGCAAGTATGGAAGGGAAGAAGTGATGGCCATCAAGTGTCAGCAGATAGCATTTATTTTAGAATACTTGGGGAGTGGCTCTGAAAGGAAGGTCGAATGTCAAGGAAGATTTGTAAATACTAATTAGAGTGACAGGGAGATCACAGGATGCCACAAGGAGTAGATGTGAACTTGGACACCTGTGTAGGCCATGCGCTCAGTGTTGTAGCTCTGATGTTAGCTGGATCTTTTCCTTGGGTTCTAAAAATGTTTGGTTTGAACCTCTAACTCCATCATTTGGGAAAGACTCTCTAGGATTGCTGTAAGGTTCTAGGGGAATTTCTCCTCATTAGTTCTAGACCTAAACTCTTGCTTCATCCATTTCCTTTTTGATAACCCAATGTCCTTTTTTTAAAATTTATTTTACTTTTTGGTGACAATCTTGGAGATTGAACTCAGGGCTGGGCACTGTCCCTGAGCTTCTTTTTTTCATGTAGAGACTTTTTATTTTTTTATTATTATTATTGTGAGAATACTGTACAGAGGGCTTACAATTACATGGGCAAGATAATGAGTACTCTACCACTTGAACCATGGTTTCACTTCTGGTTTTTTGGTAGTTAATTGGAGATAAGAGTCTCAGGGACTTTCCTGCCCAGGCTGGCTGGCTTCAAACCATGATCTTCACATCTCAGCCTCCTGAGTAGCTAGAATCACAGGCATAAACCACTAATTCCTGGTACTGATGTCCTTTTTATGTGGTTTGTGTTTCCCATAATATCCACCCAAATCCAAAACTGAAATCGTCCTTTAGTTTTCACTATCTCTCTACTAGGAAAAGCAGTCTTTCTGTGATCAGCAGAATTAATTAGGAGTCTGGGAAGTAAAAAGAGGATATGAAAACAAACAATATAAAATTCAGATTGAACCTGAAATTACCATCATCGCTAAAATATTTTGGTTGCCTTGATACTGATGAATTCTCACCAATAGTAACTTCCTATCTATGGATACAGCCATGTTCTGTTATAGTGCCTCCTTCTTTCAATAGTAAATAATAAAGTTATTTTCATTTTCTCCACAGAGCAGCTATTTACTGTGCTCATTGTCTTTTGTGCCATCTTAATCAGCCTATAAGGGCATTTTGCTCAACTGGCTGAGTCAATCACTTAACTGAGTAAGATTCTTGGTTTCTTACCGATACATTTTAAGTAAGTCTACATTCACATTGCACTGTATATACTTGTGTAGTTCAACACTATGAAAGATATATTAAGAAAGATATTCTACTTTATTTAACAAATTATGAACTAGATAAAGGGGAATATGATAAAGATTTTCAAGGTTTCTTCTAGGATAATTAATGTGCAGTGGTTCTTAAGGAGGGTAATAGAACCAGGCCAGTTTGCCTATTTTAGAAAATTTCTGGACTTTATTTCCTCTGTAATTTTAAAGTTTTTTTTAACAATGAGTCTTATGGATAGCTCAATTCAAAAGTCACTTCATTAATCTTTAAAATATAATTAAAATTCCAAAATCTACGTTACTGGTTATCTTCTAGAAGTGGACCATATGGCTTAGGTGCATTGATGTCTTGTATAGTCAGCTATGGGGAGGAAAGTACCCATCTCTTTGAAAGTCAGATTTTACCTACTTGTGATGATTAATCTTGATTATTGACTGCACTGAGAGATGCCTAGCAGATTAGTAAAGCATGTTTCTGGGTGTGTCTATGAAGACACTTCCAGAAATGAATGATAGCAGAAATGTAGGATAACAACTGAAGGGGAAAGAGCCACCCTAAATGGAGGGAGAGCACAATCTAATAGGTAGAGATCCAGGTGGAACAAAACAGGAGAGGGAGCAATTCAGTGAGAATATTCAAGTTCTATTCTTTCAGAGTGTCTACTGTTGTCGCCACAGGCTTTGGATATCAGAGTCTAGCTTTTCAGCCTTTCAACACTAACTCACACCAACTACTCTCTAGATGCTTCCAGGCCTTCACCCTCGCACAATCATTGTGGGATTGTGTACTCTCCAGGTGTGTAAGGCTAATAAATCCCCTTTTATTAATATATCTATATCTGTCTGTCTATGTATCTAGCTTCAGAGGTATATATTCTGTTCCCTTTCTTTAGAGGACCCCGAGCAATACACTAGTGCTTCTCCATTATATTTAGATTAACTGTCAGTCTAGTCTCTTTCTTGAATGGATATAAGTAGTTATTAATTTGGAGCATGTGGGCCAATTGTCAAGCAATCTTCTGTGTCATTCTTATGAGTAGAAATGAGTGACTAGTATCCGGGTTTTGAGAGGTAGTTCCATACATTGTTGGTGAAGGGACCTTGAGGCTCTGCTTGTCTTGCCATACCCGACAGCTTCTCCCTGGTGACTATTGGCTGAGGGCTCACAGTGTCTCTGGAGCCGCATAAGTATTCCTTTAGTGCTTGCAACAACCCTTCAAAGAAAATAGTCCCTGGAGTCCTCCATTTTGGGATGGGATGTTGCAAGAGTTGATTATCTCCAGGAGATTGTTACCATATTCATGCTGGGACTTGTTTTCTCTCTGGCAAAAGATGCTTCTGTGTTCATTCAGCCTCAATGCTCTGGGTACAGAGCTCATTCAGTACGTTTCCCATTATGATCGTATGACTAGCTCTGGCTAATACAATAGAGGCAACTGATTCCATTGATTCTAAATTCTACTTTCATGCTTAGTTCCTTTAGAAGTTCTCATGTAATCTTTTATGTCCTTTCTCTTTCCCTATCTACAGGCAGAGTGCAGCAGATGAAGTCTTACATGACTGAAAAACAACACAGAAATAGATTAGCAAAGCATGAGCCAGTTTTTGAATGATTGTGTGGATCCTCATTAGAGTCTTATGGTAGGGTGGGAGGGGGGGATCTTAAACCTTTAAGATGCTGAAGTTTTCTACTGATTTGGTATATCAGCTTCTCCTGGTTAATAAAGCTTCTTTACCTTTCTTCCATAGCCTCTGCAGCTGAAGTGTCCACTTTCAATCTGAGTTCCCCCAAGGAGTGGGCAAGGGAAAGAAGTATTTCAAAGGAGCTTCAAAGAGAGCCATGTGGCATAGGCAAAGCCAGAGGACTTAGAGTTGGAAGGGATGGGTTTTAAATTCTCACTCTCTGCCTAATGGTGTGACCTACACCAGAGATTCTTACACTGCAAAATGCGAATAACATGAGATAACACATGTAAAAGAACCTGGCGACCACACTCAATAAGTGTTTTTAAATCTGAAGACTTCAGTACTGCACTTCAAGTCTAGAAGAAGTTCATGAAGCATCAGAGCAACAATCTGCAGCTTCAAATAGCAAGTCCAGAAAGCCAGAAGATGTCTCTGTGACTATTTTGAGCTGAGATCTGTGTGACGGGCTCTATGGAGGGTGCTTTACATGCATTATCACATTTGACACTGAGACAACTTTGTGAGGTATGGACTATTCTCTCCACTTTGGAGGGGAGGAAATGGAGCCTTGTATGGATTACTTGCAGCTGGATTTTGTTGTTGTTTGTGTGAAGCAAATTTCTTTCTGCTTCTTTCTTGCTTCGGTATAAGAACAATGTAAATTAAGTACCTATCTTTTCCCCACTATAGGCAAAACAGCATTTGCCCGATGTGGGCATTTTTGGATACATGATTAATCTCTCAGAGAAGTAAAAGGGTAATATGAGCCTTTGCTTTATCCCTCACATTGTCTTTATCTTACCTACAAGCAAAGTGGTTAAGCCTAGGTATGCAAAGTTCTGGGCTCCTTTGTTCCTGGGGTTGTTAGGTGGTTTTTTTTGTTTGTTTGGTGGTTTTTTTGGGGGGGTCCAGTCATGGGGCCTGAACTCTGGGCCTGGGCACTGTCCCTCAGCTCTTCAGCTCAAGGCTAGTGCTCTACCACTTGAGCCACAGTGCCACTTCCAGCATTTTTCTTTTTGCTTATGTGGTGCTGAGGAATCCAAACCAGGGGCTCATGTATGCAAGGCAAGTGCTCTACCACTGAGCCACCTTCCCAGCCCTTTGATTTTATTCCCCAAAGAAAAGTTGCCAAGCATGCAAAAGGACAGACCCTTTCCCCTCCCACTCTTCTTCAGGTTGCTGGGTGTTTTTATTATTATTATTTGGAAGATAGAAGGGAGTGTAGTAGCAATTCCATTGATGACTAAGAGCTTCTTCCAGCTCCTTGATGGAGATCTGGGTGAGGGCCAGGCCTTTACCAAAGGTGGATAAGGATATCATTGATCTGGTAGCCAAGCTTATTCAAGTTTTTCTCTGGATCCTTGTTTTTAAAACTCAAATTTAAATACCCTGGTAATATGTTTAATCCTGAATTAAGCCATGATAGAAAGAGGGATAAGAGTATAACTAACAGCCTGCTTTATTCTAGTGTCCCTCAAAATCCAGAAAGAACCTCACAGACTGATCTCTCTGACCTCCAGCCAAGTGTCAGAACACACCTCTCTGTGGTTTGAAAGCCCACTGTGAGGCCCTTCTTCCAGCCACAAACCAGTGGAGGCAGAAAATCAAGAGAATGAATGCTCTGGATCAGATCTCTTGGCATCCCAGGCTGCCTAGGCTTGCACTTTGAAGTCCAGGGGATGTCAGTTACATAAAGTTACATGGCATCTTCTGTCTTGGAGTGGGGTGGGGTGATGGGGGGGAGAAGGAGGGAAGGAGAGCAGCTCTCAGATCCAAAGAGCTACTGTAGAGCAAGTGCTCAGTGAGACACCAGCTCTGCCTCTTTTACCACACACACACATCTCTTCCAAATGTGCTCCAACCCAAATAAAACACCTGGAGGAAAAGTGATTTTGTGGTGATCTGTTTTCAAAACCATGGATCGTTTGCCAACACGGTGATCCATCACCAAAATTTTTAAAAAAGAAAGAAAAAGGAAAAAAGAAAAAAAATCCTTAAAGATGGCTGCTTGCCTTTTTTATCAGCATATTTGTATCCATGTTGCTACTAACTTTTTTGAAGCCAGGGTATCTTTCCCCTGATTTTTGCCATCTGTGCCATATTTCTTTAAAGTGTTTCTTCTCTAATCCTTTCTTTGATGCCAGAAGAAGTAATACCAATGGGTTGGAGAAATTCCAAAGTTTGATGCACTGAGACTAGCTAAAAAGCTCAATGACATTACTTCACACACATTCTGGAAACATCTCCCTCTTCTTTTAATGTTTTAAAGAGTTTCTTCCAAGTGGGTATGGGTATGTGATCTGTACCAGAAAGGACAACAGGGCTCATAGCTCAGCTCTTCTCAGAGACTGACGTACTACTTGCTTTTAGGACTTAAAGTGAGAGGCCTGGGCCTTTTATCCTATGAGACCCAAAACTTTCAGAGATTTGGGATGACCACGGCTGCCAATCTCATTCTCAAGTAAAACTAATAAAACTTCACTTTTCCTGCACACTGGAACTTTGTCTCTAGTTGAGAGCTATAAAATTTATAAATCTTCAGACCTACTAGATTTTAAGAAAGTATAAAAAAGAAAAACCATACTAACCAATATAATATACTCAATAGCATTAGACCCACAAGGAACACAGCAGCAGGCATTATATCACTGAATAAAGTTGGTGTATTATAATTCAAAAGAAGTGCTTGCTTAGTAAGTTGGAGACCGAGTTTAAAAGCCAATACCTCCAAAAACTAAAAAATAAAAAAAAATACCAAAAGGAAAAGTGAAGAACCACTGAAGTTAATGACTCACTCTTGAGATAAAATCCTGGTGGGAAGAAAGTGTTAAGCTTTACTAGTCTAACTTGAGATTGGGATTGGCAATAGTGGCCATCTCAAATCTCTAGAAGTGTTGTGTGTCCTAACATGAAAACTGTAGCAAGAGCCCCCGGCCATTTTCTCTAGGTCCTGGTTTACTTGACCTGAATCAAGAAATAGGAGAAGTACTTAAAAATCAAAATAACAGTATGTGAGGGAGTGTAGCTCAGTGGCAGACTACATACACGCAGTCCTAGATTTGATCCCGATCACCAGAAGAAAAAAGAAAATCTCGGTGTTGTTATACCTAAAGAAGACCACTTAACATTTTATATTTTATATATATTATCTATTTTAAATTTTTTCATAATTTGACAATGAAGCCTGATGAGTATATAAAATATATTTATCTCTTTTAAAACTCTGGTTGAAGATTCTCTTTTTTCCCCTTAAATTGTGTGGTGAAGAAGGCTGAGACCAAGAAGCAGAGACTTCCAGCAAATAGCTTTGTGGTCTTGGAAAAGTCATTTAAAGTCCCTGAGTATTCATTTCTTTACTTGCAAATTGTATGAGTTGAAAAAAATTGTACATTTGTATCTTAGGGACATATATTTCCTAAGGTTCTCTTAGAGATTAGAGTTGAATTGATATAGAAAACAGGGAATGGGAGTTAGAACTCAAAATATTATTAGGCTAAGGAAGTTTATGCACTTTTTTCCTTTTCTTTTTCTTCCCACTTTCATATATTTGCACTTCTTGCTTGCTTCCAACTGGGAGACTCAATTCTATGACCACATGAAAATCTCATTAGGCCTGATATCTCAGACCACTTTGGTGGGTCATAAAAGACAACTGAAGTTTTAGTTCCACCTACATGTGGCCTCCAGGCCAAACTGGAACTGAATGTTCTAATTTGTATTGAATTATTTGCCAAGCAAATATGGAGCTCTTTTGATGTAAACAGGAAAATTCACAGGAATATTCACACCAACACGGTTCTTAGCAGGAGGCAGTTCCAAGCAGTTCCAACTTGGCTTCGGCCTGCTTCCAGTAGCTCTGCATTAATGTTGATGTAAGTCAGTCCAGCTAGCTCCTGTGGGATGTTCAAGGATCACCATCATTGGTTTTAGTGTACTGTATCAGAGGCAGAGGCTGAGGTTGCCAGATACGATGTCCTGAACCAAGATGGGATCTGAAGATAGGCATTTGGATGTTTAGAAGGGTCACATGGATGCTATCCAGATGACCATTACCCTGGAATTATTATCACAGAGTTATTCAATATTTATTAAAAACTTATCCTAAGTGCTGGAGGTGTAAAACTGATGATGTTTCCTGAAGAGACATTTGTCTCTTTCAAGATTTCTCCCAGGATTTAGATTTTCCATTGATTCCATTGGGCAAATGAGCCAGTGTTCTCCCTTCATAAAGGAGAGCTGCCTACCTTTCTAACATTTGTGTGAGTGGGAGGCTTCTGCCATGGCTGTGCTAAAGGTCTCTGATGAGCAATCCCTGTCTTGTGACTTTCGATCCGGGGTCTAGAGGTCAGTGTTTCTCTTTTCATGGATCTCCAAAATTTTCTTCCTTTCTGAAGTGTTCCAGGTACATAGATCACAAACATAACATCAGAGGAATATTCCTTAGGTTTTCTTCTTTTTTTTTTTTTAGGGCAATCACACTGTGTGTGAGCTGGCCCCTTGCACACAATGGTTGGTGTGAACGGCAACACGTTTATATCCAGAGAGCTGGGTTCACTAGAAATGCCGGTGGAAGGGCTTTCTGAAGCTTGAGAGCTGGCCTGACATTTTGGCAGGAGTGCTAAAGAAAAGCTGTCTCTCACGCCGAGGTTTTTCAGTCCATAAACCAGCAGCAATTTGGTTGTGGAAGACCCCGGCAGAAACAACAAGAGAAAATTGAAAACACATAAGCACATTTGCTGGGTTTAATAGCCCTGCTCCCTCTCTCTACCTCCGGTACCTTAGGCATAAATTGCTGACCTCTATTTAATTTTCTGAACTGCAAGAATTATGGGCCCAAAGTTCAGTGAATTGGAAGAGGTAAGCTTTTATGCCTTTGAGCCAGCTTCCCCATAAGCATTAAGTCTACAAATAAAAGCAACATTTCTATTTATACATCCTGGGGTTTATGTATTAGGGAAGCCAAGCACGTCCCTGCTGCTCTGCGAAGGTGACTACATGGTCAAATCTACGTTCAGGTAATACGATGAAGCTTTCCATTCCGGGCCAGAGAAAACAACCAAAGCAGATGGACAAGAGATATTAAAAATAACACACGCAATTTCATTCAGAAAAGGGCACCTGCTCAAATAGTGTCTGTTTGATTCTCATCAAGCCCACGGGTCACAAATGTGTGCTAGAGGAAGTCGTACGTGCATAGCCTTCCTGAGCACTCACCTTTCATCAGAGCAGGATCTGATTATCTACATGGTGACGAGCCAACACAACATCACATCTCACTTCCAAAACAACAATGGCCAAGC
The DNA here is from genome assembly GCF_000151885.1 of Dipodomys ordii. NCBI lineage: Eukaryota > Metazoa > Chordata > Mammalia > Rodentia > Heteromyidae > Dipodomys > Dipodomys ordii. The sequence goes on along the minus strand of NW_012267243.1, from coordinate 8,100,981 downwards.
ATGCGGGACATTCATACATCTGCATCATGTCTTCTTTGTGGCCATACCTGACTCTGTTCCCCTAGATCTATCTCTACCTCCAGCAACATAATCGTTCTATTCCACAAGCATAAATGGTTCCTGGGTGAGGGGGTACACCCTCTACAAAAGAGACATTTTCTCAAATTTCTCCTGGGAAGTCCTATAGGTATCTTGGGATGAGGCTCATGGAGATATGAGATGTTTACCTTCTAATCCTGACTGTTGTCTTAAAAAAAATATCACTGTATCCTACATTGGTGTCACTCGGCTTTCTTGATACCTGAAAACCTTTCCTTCTCTGCTCAAAGCTTTGATTTTGCCATTCAATCCCTTCTGCATGTGTCCTACAAACAAATTTTCAGTATGGTGTAAGTAGACCTATTTGTCTGGGTACTCCTTTTCAGACATGAGGGTTTTTTTTTTTTTGGTGTGTGTGTTTCCAGGGGCTTTCTGGAAACAATACCTGGGTCCAAAAGTATGGATTAAATTACATGGTAAATACATTTTAGGTTCCTAGGCAGACTCCGATAATTATTACATGGCAAGCAGTGGTCCTGCTTGAACTATTCTATCCCATTCACCATTACCTTAAGCCATTTTTTAAAGGCTGAGCCTAGAGTAGGAGACTCCTGTGAGGTCTCCAACTGCTAAAAAGTTAGTAACTGGTGTGTTTCCTCAAAGCACTCAAATTTTAGTGATTTGTTACTCAAATATAATAGTATCATAAAAAAAATTCTGTGAGGAGCCAATGAGGGAAACAGGACATTTCCCTCTTCTCCCTGCCCCTTCTATAGCTGAGCTTATACTTTTGTAGTCATTTACCACCTCAGCATTTCATCTAAGGGGCTCCTGCTTTTGCCCACCACAACATTTCTCAAACTTGACAGCACCTATCACTTGACCATTCTGTTAAATTGCAGATTCTGGTTCATTGGAAAGACCTGAGATTTGGCAATTCCAACAAGTTCACAGAGATGTGGGATGATCTTAGTTTGGGGACCACATTTGGATTCTGTCCAAGATAGCAGTCACTAGGATATGTGGCTACTAAGCTCTTGAAATGTACTTCATGCCAGCAATGACTTGACATAAGAATAAATACCAAATTTCACAGACCCAATACATCAAAGAATGTAAATTATCTGATTAATCATTAAAAGTAGTGACTTGGTTTTGAAATAGTATTTTAGATATATTTGATTATATAAAATTTGATAATTTAGCTACTCAAGAAGCTGAGATTTGAGGACTGTAGTTGAAAATGAGCTCGGGCAAGAAGTCTATGAGATGCTTATCTCCAATTAAATACCACAAAGTCAGAAGTGGAGCTGTGGCTCAAGTGGTAAAGCATAAGCCTTGAGCAATAAAGTTAAGGGACAGGGCCCAGGCCCTGAGTTTAAACCCCAACACACACACACACACACACACACACACACACACACACACACACAAGCTGATCATTTATTTTTAATAAAACATGCTTCTTTTATCATTATTTTGCATATAAATGTTTTTCTCTGTGCTGGGTTTTTAGCTCAGGGTTTCCAGTTTGCTAGGCAGATGCTCTACCACTTGAACCCTGCCTCCCACCTTTGCCTGTTTTTTTTCACTATTATTTTTAACATGGCAATTAGAGAACTTAAAATTCTATGTAGCTTGTGTTATAGAGAACCTTGCTTATGGAAGCCACAGAGGAAGAGAGTCACTTGGGCCAGAATCATTCTCCGCTCTGGGACCTCCTTGTATTCTTGCCCTGTTGCCCCATGTTTTCATTCCCATTGGTTCCCTGCCTGTTTTTGCTGGCTCCTAATGTTAAAATGTAGGCTGTTACTTTCTGAGTCCTCTCTAGGCCCAAGATTCTCATTTGCTTTCTATTCTAGTCTTGACCTTTCTCCCAGTCTCCATAATTCATGGCTTCTCTTGGTCTCATCTACATGGTAGTTCAGAGCTGTCCAGATGGGATGAACCATTTCTGGATGCTCATAAAAGAGGGAGAATGTGCTGTAAGTATCAGATTGCCTTTAGATAAGAAAAATATTAAAAAATGATAAACACATATAAAGATATTTAGTAGCTTACAACTAGAAGGGCATCATTTTACTGTGGATTGTTAACTGCAGGAAAGCCTGTTTTAACATGAGCTGTGGCTTATCTGACCCTGAGTATATGATAGATGTGTACCTGAGAGAAACGATGCACACACCAGAGCTAACATCTGGAAATAGCAAGAGCTCCAAGATTCAGAACTCTTGAGTAGTTAACTGTTCCAAACTGGTGATCTCAGCTGCTCAAAACTTTATCACATGTGATTCGACTTCAAACACCTAGGTATGTAGGTCTGAAGGGATTTGGAAAGAATGAAAAAGTATGAGGCATCGTGCATTGTTGAGATGGTAATGATTTTTTTTCTGGGAATCCGGATCCGATTAAAAACTTTAGATTACATTCCTCAGATTACATCCTATTTGGATTATTATCTTTTGTTCATTGCTAAATGTCTTGATTCACTGGGTACAAGAAGATCCCAGTGGATCTTTAGCATGTTCCTCATTCTCTCACCTCCCTTGAACATCAGAAAATCAGAGGGAAATTATAGCATGTTGTTATACAGATGAAGAGTGGAGAGGAATAAACTAGCTAGCTAGCTAGCTACCAAGTGGGGGGAAATGGTGAGAAAGACATCAAAGAGTCATAAAGAAATAGGAGAAATATTTCAGGCTACAGTGCTTGCTGGACTGTGGATGTGCTTGTAGGCAGTCACATGAGTGACTATGAGTCAGAACCCCCTGTGGAGGTTAAGAATCTGAAAAGAAGGAAAACAGACTCTCCATAACTGGGAAACCCATACCCAACCTGTTTTTGCTGGTTGCTAGCTTCCATTTAGTAACAGCTCAACAACAATTCTTCCCACTTTGTGGTCATTTGAGTTTGGCCTCCATCTACTACTTACCTGAGTTTGCTCTCCCTTTGCAATTATAATACTTTGATACTCTTATAATACTCTTTGATAATAGAGGCACAACGACTTAGAAGAAGGAAGCATTCTGAAGGCACAGGGGACTTGCAGGGGCTAGTGTTGGATTTCTCCTGAAAGCAGATTTTAAAAGGAAGAATGAGGTTGCAGAGGAACACCGAGTCTGAGGGAGAGAGTGTAGGGGAAGGTCAGCAAGCCAATATCTACAGCATTTATGAAGATGAGATATGACAAACCCCCTGGTCTGTCATCATACTAGTGTGAGTCTTTTGAATTATTTTGTGAGGCCTAAATGTGACCATACACATGACACAAAGTAAGTGTTACCTACCAAGGGAAGTCATCAAGCCCTGGGAGACGCAGGCTATCTTACTACTGGATTTTTGATGGTCTCCTGACATGTGCTTTCTTAGGACCTCGTACCACAAATTTCCTCTGAGAATACAACAGGCTAGAATCTAAGTGGATGGGAGAAAGGTTCTTCACTAATTAAACTAATTAACAATTCATCAGAACTGCCTGTGAGGTTATGCTGTCACGGGTCTCTCTACACACAAGAAAAATAATAGCATCATTAGCAACAACCTGTCAGGAAATCGAGGCAAGAAGTTCTGAAAAAGCAGCCACCTGCTCATTTGTTCTCATGTTTTTGTTTTAATTATTATTCTTTTGTTCTTTTTTTTTCCTAGAGAAAGAAAAAATAAACAGGTTGAGAAGAACATGTTTTACTTCTGACAGCTAGGTAAGGCCTGTTGTCAGTCTTTTGGGGATCTTCTCTTAAAGGAGATGATTATAAAAATGCCAACAGTAATGATACTAATAATAATAACTTACACCATTGTCGATTGCTACAATAATGTTACATGACAATCTTGCAACAAATGAAACTTCAATGATAGACATCAATATAGGTTTAGTTAGCTCATGAGTTTATGAGGGTTAGTTGATCCATCTTGGCTGATCTTGGTTAGGCCAGTTCATGTGTCCAAGGTCAGCAGCATATTGGCTGAGCAGCTTTGTTGATCCTGGTTTGCTAGTACTGGCTGATCTAGAATGACCTTGGCCAGGATTATTGGGATCTCATTCATCTCTTTATCCTGGTTCTCATTCTCCATCATGTTAAACGCGGCATGTTCTCTAGGCTAGGGCACAGCAGGGAAGAGAAATAACTTGCGAACACTTTTCAGCTAATGAACTACAAATAGGATTGGATCTTCACAGTCTATGGTGTCACTGTGCTTAGCTCTATTCATACATTAGCTCATTTAGTCTGCCCATGGCTTTGTGAGAGAGCTACATTTTCCACTCTGATTTTATATATAAGGATAGAGTCTTAACAGGCACATATGTTTAATGTGCCATAAAGAAGACATGAAATTCAGATATCTCCCTCCACAGCCCATGTATTTAGCTTCCATGACATATCATCTGCATTCAATTTGGGTCTATTATCTTTTTCCCTCCCTTCCTCCCTTTCCCCTTCCTTTCCTCTCTCCTTTTTCCTTCCTTCCTTTCTTCCATACTTCTTTCCCTCTTTTTTTTCTTTTGAGATCTTGAATCTGTGAGGAAGACTTGTCTCAACTCTTGTTATCCATCCAATCATGACAATAAAAAGTGTTATGGATATTGTTTTGATCTCACCATCTCCTGCTAGTATGTCACAGTTTACACACTCCCAAGTGGCAGTGTTGCCTCTTGTAGAGTTCCTCTTTGTATTTTTCTTCCATCAGGTGGAAAACCCTTAGGCCCCACTCATATATTTGGAGCACGTGGCAGGTGTCTGTAGTGAACCTAATATTCCACATTCGTCCTTGAATTTGGTCCTCACATATAATACTATATGGAATCAGTTCTATTCTTTTCTTTTCTCTGTTTTATACAAGAGGAGATAGGGAAGACATTATCCAGAGTCAAACTGATAGTAAATGACAATACCATCCTTCAGAACCACATTGGAATCTCACCAAGAGCTGTGCCTTGATTCACTGTGTTTTAACACACATTTCTTCCTGCAACCAAACCAACGTGTATTTCCTGCTGCACAAGCTCCTATAGTTCTTTTACAGGTGAGGGCTCCCCCTCACCTGTAAATGGATGCTTTACTCGTTCTTCATTCCCCTTTTGACTATTTGCTTTCCTCAATATCTTCCCTTGTGTTCTCCTACCCCACCCCCATCTCTACCATGGTGGTCCAAGTTTACCCTGCAGAATTCACACTCAAGGTAATCTATTTCTCAGGTCTCTAGACAACATTTTACAAATGCAAGCCACCTATAAACCTGATTGCCAGCTCTTCACTCATGAGTCTTTGAAAGGCAGACTCAGAAGAGAAGCCAGTTGAGCTTCTGGATCTAAAAGTCTTACAGTATGCTTTTGTTTGGCTTCACAGGTTGGAAAAGTCTTGGTTAAAATTATGACTGTTTATATAACCTTTAGGGATTATCCCTCGGATTCTTGAGAAGACTTCAGTCACCCTGCATCCTGTTCCTTTCCCCTACATGCTAATTCTGTGGCTGGTCCTAAGGTTGGTCCAGTGATGACTACAATGGAAATCCAAGCTTATTAGATGCTGAGTACAGGCCTTCGTTTCTGTTAGATAAGCCCTTCATTCAAGCAACCCTTTCAGTTCAAATGATGACTAAGTTCTACCAAGTAAGTAAGGGCCATTGGGACAATGGTGCTAAGAGAACTCGAGTTGCTCACATTTCTTATGGGGCTGCCAAGCTTGGTGTGGAATGTAGGACATGAGCTGGGGCTGTATAAATTATATGGGAGCCAGACACTAAGGAGGTTGCAGAAGGCAGTTTGAAGGTACAGGCTTTCCTTCCAGGAAGCACAGGCCCAGGTTATATTAGCCTGACTCATTGGGAACCACAGGTGTCTCTCTCAGCAGAGGAGATCCTTCACACATGTCTTTTGTTTGGTTCTACAAACATTTGTGTCTCTAGAGTCTAGTACAGTGCGTGGATAAGTGGAATGGTACGTGCACTTAAGAAGCTCAGGGTCCAGGCAGAGAGCGATGTTCAGGCTGTTAGCCATGATGCCCCTGAGTGTCCTGTGGGTTTTTCCTAATGATCTGTGTATGGCTTGTGTTGGGCAGTTGGACAGGAGACTTGTGCACTAGAGAATGAATGCTACTGTTGTAGGACTGCAGTCTCCTCACCAGATTACCAGCAAGGTTTGAATACCCAATGTCTTGCCCTTCACTTCATTGGGATACTATGGAAGTTGTAATCTGTGGTCAGAAATCTCACGCTGGCCAGAAAATCATACAACATGTTTTGGTTTGGGCCGTGCTTCCTTTCAGGTGGGATCATGGCTGAACCTGATGTTGGAAATATAATTGAAGGGCAGATAATCTTTCACTGGGTACATAGTTTTCACTCCTCATCTCTTGGAGAACTATGAGCTATTCTTCTCTGTCAGATTTTAGTGTGCTAGCAAGGGCTCCAGGATCTCCTGCAGGAAGTTAAGGAAAGAGGCTAGCATCATCTTCGAAGAATCTTTTTTTTTTTCTCTACATTGTCACCTTTTCTTACGTTTCCATAATTAAGCCAGGGCTACAGAGATATTAGCAGGTTCCACTCTAGGATATCAACAGTCTTGCTCTTGGGAGGAAGCACATGAACTGCAAGGTATTGAAATTAATACTGAGACTTGAATAAAGTGATATTCCCTAGAAATGCCCTTCATTCAAGATCTACTCATCTTTACTTAAGATCTGTCCCAAAGCCTCTATCTAAGCAATTCACTGACTATAAAATAATTAGCTTTGTCTTTGCTGTCTGACAGCATTTTATTCAAACTTCTGAGGACATCACTGATAGAGACTTCTTACACTTTATTCATGGCTGTGTCCTCTGCTCTAGTATGTCTGCAAGACAACGTAGATCGCTGCACTATTATCATGTGTACATCTTGTGTGGCAAGTGGTATCTAAAAGGCTCATCCTGACTGCTGGACAGTTAGGAAAGTTATCATGAGGAAGGCCTAACAGCATCTTCCCTAAAACTCTGAAGCAGAAGTTGAGATGCAGCTGAAATAATGAATGAAGATATAACACCTACATCACGCTCTGAACCATACTATCCAATGAACTGACTTAATTTGTTCAGACCAAGAAAAGCAAGAACTCAGACACCTGTTAGCTGGTGAAGCATTATGTGGTAAAATATTCATCACCAGCCAAAACCTTTGCTTCTGGAAGCATCTTATTGAGATCTTACTGCTGTAGCCCAAGAACTGCTCAGAACACATGCTGGCCTTGGCCTCTGAAACTAATGTTTTACAGTGATAATTTGAGGCCAATCTGTGTGGCACTGGAAACAAGGGGTTATGCTTGGTCCCCATCCCTTCTTTCTCTACTTTAGGTCCACCCTAAGGTGAGTAGTCTCTGAGACATGTCCCTGCTGTCTTGATATTCTGCTTCACTATAGCGCCTGAATCAACAGAGCCAAGAGGTACACATGGAAACATCTGAAATGGTGAGCCAAAACAAATCACTTCTCTCTTAAGTAGTTTGTGACAGGTATTTTGTCACAGTGATGAAAATTCTGACTCAAGCATATTCTCAGCACTGACATGTTTCTACCACACAAGCGAGAGGTCGAACCCAGATAAGGAATCCCATCTGTTAGCCTACAAAACCTTCTGTCTTTACAAAGCCACAAAATGAGAGATGAGAGTTCAGTTTATTCAAAGGAAACTTGAACTTTTTCTGGTACCTGGTCTGTGTGGCTTGTAAGACATCTGACAAGTGCCTCTCTGGTTCATCTATGGGCTGATTTGGTGTTTTCAGAATATAACTTCACCCTCAGGCCCACTCCTGGCCGATGGTGTTTCCAAGACCACATTTCAACAATTAAAATAATGACACGGTCCATCAACAAGAACTTCCTTCAGCATTTAAAGTATATTTCAAGTAGTTTAAAGTATTTAAAATGCTCTCTGCGCTACACACTTTTCTAGTAGGAGTTACTTTAGTTCTGGAATATTGAAATCAGTGACACTGATCAAGATATATTTGGAGTCATAAACTGCTTTGTCCAAATAGTTAAAGATAATGATAAAAAGAGAAAAAATGCATTTTTAACTGTCATCCCTACAGATTTTGGTTTGTGGCTCTGTTCCTTTCCTTGCAGTTTCAAGGCCAGGGAGACATTCTATAGCCACCTACCACCTCTGTGCTACTCTATTTCAGACAGAGGGAAATGCATTCCAAATATCAGAATGGGCTTCTACAGGGCCCTGGTAGTTTTGGGAGTTGTTCAGTTCAGAAGCACATGTAGGGAGAAGAGGTATCCAGCCTCTGAGAAAGAGTCCATCTGAGCTTCATTAGACTTCCATATGTGTGTCCAAGGAAAGTGGCACTGTCCGGTCCACTCCAAATTCAGTGATTCTTCCCTCCATTGTTTTGGCGTAAGAAGTAGCCTGTGTTTAAGGAAAGCTCTCCCTCAAAAGTTCTCCCCATCTCCTTGTTCTCTTCTTTCTTCTTTCTGAATACTGAGCTCCCTATTCATCTCTACACCTGCTCTTTTCATGTTTAGCACTCTCTGGGACCACTGTCTGCCTTCTCTCTCTTTCATGTGTGTTTGGTGTGGAGCTTTACTTGAGGTAGCTCTTCCATGGTGATTTCTTTGAGGAACTGTCCCAAACCTTTCAGAACCTCAACACCCAGTCAGAATTTCCCTTCCTGTTCCCTGAGATACTCAAGGACATAGGCTGAGCGGATGGAATACTTGAGCATGCCCTCTGTGGCAAGCATAGCTAGATGTCTTTCAGGACTTTGGGAAGCTATTTTAAGCAAAGAATTGTTTCCAGCCCTTTGATTTCCAGGTAAAATGGTGACTATTTGTTTCCAATGAAGTGTGATTTCTGATTTCTTTCCAGATGGAAGTGGTTAAAAAGTGGGCCACCTCTTTTTTCCCTATTTACCAGCTAAAGGCTATAAGGAAGGAGGGTGGAGCCCAGAATGTAGGGACCTTGAGGGGCCTTGAGTCACCACTCACCACTCAAAAAAGGAACAAATTCCACCATGGAAGCACTTAGATTGGAGCTTTATCTCTTACAACAGATGGCTTTTCCCTGACCTAGCTTCAGGGCCACCAGGTATCGAACCTGTTTGTGCAAAGTTTCTGTGCTCATAGTTACAGCCTAGGAAAAAGTCTTGACCCTAGATCTCTTAGAAGTGTCTTATAATTCAGAATTGATTTACCTCAGTTCTGGCACTTTCTGTCTGGGTTTACTAAAGCATGTTCCTTCAAGAATCCAAGTCTCAACCAACTTCTACCTCCATAAAATGACAATGATCTTATCTGCCTCGGTTGATGTCATGCAGGCCTTGTACAAGAATAAAACATGTTCCATACATGTTAAGTACCATACTAACAATAGATTCACAAATACTGTTGTCTTTTCTTTACGTTGGCACTGATTTAGAATTGTAAGTTTTAACCCAGATTACAAATAATGAGTAGTACTCATGACACTTCTCAACTCTATTTTCCTCACCTTCAGCTAGTTTTTTTTTTTTTTTTTGTCGGTCGTGGGGCTTGAACTCTGGGCCTGAGCGTTGTCCCTCAGCTCTTCAACTCAAGGCGAGCGCTCTACCGCTTGAGCTACAGCACCACTTCCTCCTTCAGCTAGTTTTGAATAAGACAAAACAGCTGATTTTCTCCATATGCACATTCAATTCTTCTGGCTACTGATTATATACCTCTAGCCTATGCACACCAAATGGTTCTCCAACTCTGTGAGAACACCAGCAGTGAATACTACAATTCACTTCATTCTGACACTATCTACTACGCCCATAATCTATTTCACAGATTGTGGGTATCGTCCTGCACGACTGTCCTCCCCATGTTCAGATAGATACCTACAAAAAGGACGGGTCCCCTCATTATTTACGACCTCCAAACTAGCCTAAAATTGGAGGTCCCCACAAAGCTCCTCCTTGTGTGGGATCAGTTGCTAGATCAGCTTGTAGAGTTTAAGAAAACAGTTTACTTACTGATCATCACCTTGTTTAAAAAGGATACAACTCAGGAGCAGCCAAGCTGCTCAAGGCAAGTTAAGAGGAAGGGACATAGAGTTTTGAGGCTCTTCAAGGCAGACTACCCTCCAGCACTGTGTTCACCTACTTGGAAGGTCTCTGAACCATCATTTGATCACTTGAGGTGTTTTATGGATACTCCATTACATAGGCATGATTAATTAAACTACTGGCCATTAGTGATGAAATCGATCTCCAGTCTCTTTCTCTTACTTGGAGGTCATAGAAATGAGATGAAAAGTTCTAACCCTGTAATCAAATAGTTGGTTTCTCTAACAATTAGGCCAAGGCCATAAAAGCCACCTTACTAACATAAACTTCTTTAACTGAGCAGCGAATTTGAGTTTCTTTCATTTTCCCCTCATTCATTATTGCTTTCTTCCCTTTTTTGTTGTCAGGGGCCATATTATTGGGTCTTAGTTAGTGTTCAATTCAAGTGGTCAATTCTTAATGTGCACTCTAGTCTCTTTCATGGAAATATAATTTCTTTGTATTCTTTTAATCACACTTCTCAAACCAGTAAAGGTGTTGGCATGCAAAAGGAAGGCAAGAACACAAGATTCATATAACATTTATTCCTAGAATCTCATTTTACTCAATTTTTATTAATGCTATATTAAGGATGGATAGATTATAGAGGTAAATGTAAAATCATTTATTTTTAGTGATTAAAAAATATCAGATTTACTCTTCTTTGTCCAGAACTGTTTCCTGGAAATTGGAGAAACCCTGCTCTAAAATCTGTGATGGCCTTGCTAAGTCAAGTTAATTTTTGTCACCCATTTGAGCCCTAAATATAGACCTCCTGTCCATACCCCATCGTACTCACTCATGCCTGGAGCATTTTGTTGCTGTCCATCTCTTCTCTTCCTCGTGTGGATAGTTAGGATATCCCACACGAAGTAATTAGATATAATTTAGATTGGCCAATCTTGCTTGATAGGAGAGAAAATCTAAAATATTTGAGAAAAATGTTCAACTTTTATTATAGATGGGACCCATTAAATCAATTCAGACAGCCAAAACTATCCCCAACTCATAATATATATTATCAATAAAATAGTTACTGAAAAATATATCTTGTAACAAGTCAAAATGTACGTGGTGAAATTCAACATGAAAAATTTGTCTTAGGAAATGTGGACTTGGTAGTAATACTTGCCACAAAGTAAAACTCACCATGGGAGTTGTAAATGATGAAAGTCTCAGATGGGGAAAAGATGATCCGTACATTACATTTTTGTCCTCATCACATAACAACTAGGAATTTATCTGGGTGAAATTTATTTTAATAAAATAAACAGAGCTATGAAATAATAGAAGTGAGTTAGCAACACTGATAGGAACTGGACTCAAGAGACAAATGGCTTAATGTATGTAATTCTTGAGATCTAATCCATTTTGGGGTGTTGTTTATTTTACTTTATTAAGCGAATCAGTAATTTTCAGTGTTTTTCCTAATAATGTGAGGTCAATTTATTCACCAGAACCAAAAACTGGGGGGGGGTGTCAAATCATGTGGGTCAAATTGATGAAGTCAGAATTGATCAAAATAAGTGTGCCAAAATATTCTGAGCTGCTGGTTTTCATATAGAAATCATCTAGGGAAAGCCAGTTCATAGCTACATTCCTCATGTACCTCTGCATGCTGAGAACTATGTAATGAATGCAAATCTACATATATAGTTTCACGACTCCTTTGGACAGCCTGTATGATAGGTATTAGTAGCTCCCTTCTTCTAGTGTGGAAGCTTTATGTGAGCCAGGATATGTATCTCAATTAAAGGGCCAACTCCTCATAGATTTGACTCTCTAGAACCCTTTACTTTGTACTCTGCTGCCACCCACAGAACAACCATCTTGGGACAGTTCAAAGCCCTTGGGCCTAATTTTGCATTCATTATCTCAAATCAGTTAATACTGTGGTAATTTTTCCTATTATTTCCAATGATTTTTTTTTCTTGCTCATGGCATAAGATTATATAATATGCCTATTGCCTTAGAACTTTTTGTAGAACCTTCTGGTGTGAAGGAATGATTTCCCTGCCTCATTGACCTCCACCTCGATCCTGATTTACTTCATTCAGTAGAACAGAGACAGAAGTAACTCTGTGGCATCTAATCAGAAACATGAAGACCTGGAACCTGCTATACCATTGCTCACTTTGCCTCTGCGTTGTTGAGGTTGGTCAACCTCAACACTACTTACATTTTAGGCAGAGAATTCTTTGTCGAGGTAAGTGTGAGCATTGACATCTGTCCTATGCATCTTAGTATATTTAGCAGCATATCTCACCTCTGCTCCACTATTGATAGTAATATCCTTCTCTTGGGTGTGACTCTAAAGATATAGAAGAGGTGTGTAAGACATTACCAGTTGTTGCTTGAAGGAAATCATCCAAAATTGAGAGCTGCTGCTTTTCTACAAGATTGGCATATCATCTAGGTGTTCCTTATTCTTATTTTTTGCCAGTCCTGGGACTTGAACTCAGGGCCTGAGCTTCTTTTGCTCAAGGTTAGCACTTTACCACTTGAGCTACAGCACCACTCTCAGCTTTTTCTGCTTATGTGGTACTGGGGAATCAGACCCAGGGCTTCATGTATGCTAGACAAGCACTCTACCACTAAGCCACATTCCTAGCCTCTCCTTATTCTTGATTTTAGAATTAAAAAAATATTATGGTGAACATAGCCACAGTGAATATATATGACAAGTAAGAAATAAATCTTCTTACATGTAAGTCTCTAAGGTTTTAGTACTGAGTGTTGCTATAAAAGAACCTGGTAAATACTAATACTGAAATGAATTAGAAGGGGAAAGGCAGGGTACATTTCAGATAGTCATATTCTGTTTTAAATAAGTTAAAAATAAAGTATATATTTAATAATAGTTCATGGGCTAGTAACTAATAGCTGTTGTTAGCATAAAAGGTCAGTATTAGTTAACTAAACAATGTAACATTTATTTATCTTGTATGACTTCACTCCGTTGGAGTTAAGGAGTTGATGGAATGGTTAGGTTTTTTAATTTATATAGTTGGTTACTTATTTGTACCTTAGATGTCAATGGGGACATGATGGATTTGGAGGGCCAGAGTAGAGGGTCTCTGGAAAGTTCCTTATCTCTGACAAGAAGTGAAGTTTACCCTTGACCGCTCCTTTTGTCTGGGGCCACATTTCTTACAGACCATAGACCTTCTCCCAAGGGAGGCTGAAGGAAAAGACCATTCTATTAGTCTAGCAAAAGCACTGGGATAGTCTCATCAGGACAAGTTTGGTTTTGTCATTCTCAGAATAAAGTTATAACCTGTGTGCCTTTATGTCCTTCAGGTCAAGGCAGTTAAATGGTGACTGAGGTCTCTGGACGCAATTCCCTTCTAGGTGGATGAGTTCATTTGTTTGAGCTCTTTATGTTTGGCTTTCCCATCCAAAAATAAAGATGATAGTGGAGTTATCTCATAGATTAGCTGTTGGATTAAATTTTATACATACATCACTTTGTAGATTTACAATGATGCTACATTGAGCATGTAGTGTTCAATTAATGTTAGCTGCTACTATTAGTCTTCATTTAAAAATGAGGATAATAGAAATATTCACCTCATAGAAATCCTGTGAAGACTGAATCAATCAGTCCGTATAAAGTGACCAGAACAGTGCCTGAAATATTGCAATTGATAGATTTTATTATTATTATTATTATTGTCATTTTATTATGATTACTATCTTTGGGAAATAACCAAATTTTAAAATTTAAGCACAATACGAACATTTAAAAACAGCTCCTATTTAACTATTCTAATACTAATACTCTATGTTCCAATATTCTAGTATAGAATGCTTAGAATTTTGACCATTTTGCACAGTCATGCATCATCACTATAATTTGGATTTTTAAAAAATGGTCCTGTAACTCCAAAACCTCCCACTAATGAATTTTGTCCCCTTAATCCGACCTTCCAGAGAGTCATAGAAATGGAACCCTCTAATATGTAGCCTCTTGAGTTTAGCTTCTTTCACTTAGCATAATGCATTGAAAGTTTGTGCTGGTTGTTTTCTACTGGCTTCAGGTTTGTGGGTAAGTTGTTTAACCTTTTCCACCATCAATGTCCTTATCTGTAAAATTGTCATGATATTTAGCTTTGCATTCATGCCAACGTGCTTAGGAAGAAAGAATGCACATGACAGTCCCTTAGGTAAAAGCTGAAACAGTATGTACACAGTTTTCTTGTTGCTGTTGTGAAATTGCCCTATGAACTGATTCCAGGTGCAAAGGCAATCCTTTTTGCCTTTGTTGTCTGTTCAGCAAGGCACCATCCAGCATTACTGTCAAATCCTTCTCCAGCTAACAGGCTCTACAAGCTGGTTCCAAGACTCAAAAATCTTACAGGAAACACTTACTCAGTAAGGACTGCCACCAGGGGATAGAGATTGCTGGCATAATGCTTCTGTCATACCATGTCCCTCAGGTGTTACGAATCCTAACCTGTCTTTGAAATGTTTTCGTCTATTTGGATGAAGGCAGAGCACTAAATAAAATCACTGCCATCATGAATAATCTGTCCTAGTAATTGTATTTTGAAAAGAAAAAGAAGCTCATCTAACATACGGAGCACCAAAGCATTTGACAAGAAGATAGGGCTTCTTTTGGCTCAGTATGAGCCAGGGAGGCGAGCAAGATCCAGATTTGCATTTCCATCTGATCGCTATGTGATTTTTGAGCTACAGATCACACATGACCAACCTGAATTTCCTGGGCATTTTTACCTGGATCGGGAGCCTGGGAGGGGCTGTTTTCCCATCCAATGACATGTGCCTGGCAGACTAAAAAGGCAGGTAGAGCCAGAGTACTTGAAGAGAAAAAAAGGCCTGAAGACCAGGATGTCATTAAGTGGTACTTCCACTGATGGTGTGACTTTGCCTCACCTCGAGCAGACAGGACTGTTGTATGTTCTCTTGAAGGAAATTCCCAAGATATCCACCCATGAATGACAGGGCCACTGACACCCAGTTTGGAGAACAAGGCAGGTGTGTGTGTGTGTGTGTATGTGCAGAAAACCACTCGTCTAAGCCTTCGAGTAAAATTCTTCAGAGAAGCTCACTCTTTCCAGCACTAGTTGAATAAGATTCCAATAAACATATTGCTGAAATGTTTGTTTCCAGGTGTCATTTTAGACTGCAAGTAGCAAAAACAGATCCGGCTCCTATATATAGATATTGCATTTGGTTGTGTTCTAGGAGGCTTTCATTACTATGCTCCTTGGCTGGCTCCCAGCAGAGCTTTTCCCCTCAAGGGATCAGATTTTGGAAGTAGAACGTCAAATAGGATCAGTGACCATCTTTTTTATTTTTGTTGGTCGTGGGGCCTGAACTCTGGGCCTGGGCTCTGTCCCTCAGCTCTTCAGCTCAAGACTAGCGCTCTACCACTTGAGCCACAGTGCCACTTCCGGCTTTTTCTGCTTATGTGATGCTGAGGAATCGAACCCAGGGCCTCAGGCATGCAAGGCAAGCGCTCTACCACTGAGCCACCTTCCCAGCCATCAGTGACCATCTTAAGGGGCCCGCTCACTCTCTTTTCCTCTGTTAATGCTTTATCCTGCAGATGAATACATACTGACCAGCTCTTACCCTGGCTTAATGTCTCCATATAGTGACTGGAAATGCTAATGCTAACGGACCACCCCCTCAATGGCAGGACACATAAGAAAGACCCTCTTGAAATAAAGCGCAAATGATCACAAACAGCCCAAACTAGATAAGAGGATCTTGGTGGACAGAACAAATAAAAGGGCTTTTAAGGGTAGGAGGGTAGATGGGTGGGTAGCTGGATTTTTTTTCCCCCCTCAGGCATTCCGTAGGGGAAGATATCAAGAAAACACAAAATTGAAAGAAAGATGGAGGTGGATGTCAGAGGAGGTGATGGGGGAGCCGAAGAGGGAGAGGGAAGAGAGTCTTCCTTTAGGAGACAATGTGACAGCCTTACCATCTATGTTTTTAAGTGTGTCCCGTCGCTAAGAGGCAATCTCTCTACCTTGTGACCTTTGTTTTCTCTGCCCCATTTTACAGTATCTCCCCTCACCAGCCTCTGTAATGGCTCAGTGTTTACCCATCATGGGTCTGAATGCCTTCCTGGTCTCCATAGTTTAAGTGCCTCTCTACCTCTTTCTCTGTTCCATGCTTCCTTCTTCTCTTCCTTACTTCTCTCTTTTAGTCCTCTCTGTCCTCCCAGACTTTGTTTCTCTAGTCTTCTTGCCTCCTTCCATTTCAGTTCTTTCCCCTACTGCTCCCCCTTCTCCTCGCCTCCCTCCTGTCCCTTTTCCCCTTTCTTTCTTTTCTCCTCCCTCTTCCTTCCCTTCCCTTTCCCCTTTATCCTTCTCGGCCCTCCCTAGCCTTCCGTCTCTCCACATTCCCATCCCTCTATCCCCTAGCCTTTTTCCTTTCTCTCCTCTCTTCCCTCACCCTCCCCCCTTCTCTCTGTCCAGGTCCTTGTTTGTCTGTAAGCTCCAATTTCTTGCCTTATAGATTTACCTGCAAAACAAGACACTGCTCCTCTTGCAAAACTGTTTAAGAAATCCATATTCTCTCCTTTCATTCCTGGGGCATTTCAGAAATGATATTCCTCCCCCATCTACCCCCGTCAAAATAAAATGAATCCAGTCAGCTCCTGCTGTGTGTCCTTAAATTCATTCCCTCTAGCTTCGCTGGTTTGAAAGCCTGTACCCTAGAAGGGGCCTCCTGCATTTGCTGGCAACCCTGCTTGAGTCTGATCGCCACAGATAGTGCTTTGGAGTGAAAAAAAAAAGGGGGAAAAACCCTCTCGTTGGAGATTTCAAAACAGATTCTACCAGCTTTCAAATCTGTGCACTTGCGGAGTGGCAGGGTTTGAGGGAGAAAGGTTGAGGACTTTGGGGTGTGGGTGTTTGTCATAAACAAATAAGCAACAGAATTTATATATGTATAAATTTGGGCTTCCCTTGTCATGTTTGGTGTCTTTCTCCCTGGCATGGAGTGTGGGTGCTGTGTAAGTCTGACTTCTCTCACACTTTTGCTGGGATTTGGTGTGTGTGTGTGTGTGTGTGTGTGTGATGGAATTGAGGAGGGGGGAATGCTGTGTTTTTGATCTGATTCACTTGACAGATTATTTGAATCCAGCCCACCTTTCCGCACACGTCAAACAGATGGGATCATTGTTAAAAGCCTGGAGAGCCCGGGCTGAGCAGTGGGTAAGACAGGGAGGGGGAGGCAGGAGGGGCAACCGAGGGGAGGGAGGGGCACCTTCCAGGAGCTTTGTGTTTTCACACATTGGAACTGACAGGAGTCCTTCTTGCCTGTGGGAGGGGGAGTGTTTGGGGGCATGGGGCTGATGGGGGGGGGATGGAAAGGGAGAGAGGTGGGGTGTTGGTGGGCAGGGTTATGATGTCACAGCCAAAGTTACAACAGGAGGAAAACACAGAAATGGTTCAACATTTTTTTTTTAAACTTTGGGCTGCCAAGAGCTGAAGGAGAGTGGTGAGCAGAGGAATGAAGGGGAGAGAGAGAGAAACTAAACTGGAAGCTTGAGTTTTGTGTTGCCTCTTGAAACCTTATGAATGGATTACTAGCAGCTGGGAGCCAGGAGAGACCTATAGGGGATTCAAGATCACTTACACAGTAAAAGGGGGAGAAAAGCAGGCGGAATCCTTCTTTCTTGCTGTGTATTCCCTCCTTCCTGAAATGAATGGTAGGAATCCTTTTTCTGAGGGTCCTTGGGATGGCATGTGGGGAGGAGGAAATGGATTTCTCCTTTTCTTACCTGTCTTCCCGTTCCTAAATACGGCTCTCCCCTTCCTTCTCTCTCTCTTCTTCCTTCCTCTGCTTTTCTGGTTTTCTCTATATAACCCCCCCCAACTCTCAGCCTCAAATTTTATCCATAAAGAATTGAGTCAGAAAAGTGAGGAGATCTAAGGCAATGACACAAGAAATGACCATTCAAGGGCCGAAGGCTAGCTGCTTAGTAATATGCACGTGTTTCTTTGGGGACTGGCCTTGAGGCTCCAGAAGATGCTACGTGGAGAAACAGCATGCTGGGGACAGAGGGCATAGGGTATAGAATTTTTAAAGCAGATAAGTCAGTCACTGGTTGGGGAAGTGAAGTTTAGAAGATCATGAGAAGATCTAAAGCAGGGGAGACAGTGTGATCTGGCCCCAAAGTATGTATGTGCACAGCATGTTGCAGATGGGCGGCAATATAAGCACTGATCTTAAAAGTGGAAATAATTTTTCTTACTACTTGAAAGAAGAATCCAGTAGATTTCTCTACCTGTTTTCACCACCTGGGGTCAAATATGCTTGTGTTGAGAATTCTGAAGCATGCTGTATATGTGTTGTGTGTGTGTGTGTGTGTGTGTGTGTGTGTGTGTGTGTGCACGTGCACATGTGTGTTCATTTGTGTACACACACATGCATGTAAGGGATAGGGACGCTTTTAGAAAACTAGCAGCTAGCACCTGATCAATCAGCACAGTGGTTAAAGTCACAGTATCAGTTCCTTATTCTAACCATTCATTACAAGTCAATTAGGGAATATACTTGCTTGACTTTCCATGTTCAGTTTTGTAAATGACTTATTTTGAACATCTCAATTGTTTATTTGCTCATTCAGCATATGGTGACTTTTACTAACTTCAGATTGAGAAACTTCTTAGAAAAAACAAGATCTCTGTCCTATGAATGCCTGGCATTTCCATTTACTGCTCTTCACAGTAGGCTAATTGATTTCTTCTTTCCTCTTTATGTCCAATAGGAAGTGAATCTGGATTCTTTTTCTTTTAAATCTGAAATGACTGAAATCAGAAACAATACCTAATAGTAACAAGACAAAACAAAGCAAAAAATTTGCAAATGGTTCCTAAAGAGCTAGTATAGGCTTATTAAACAGGAGTGTGTGTATGTGTGTGTGAGAGAGAGACAGAGAGAGAGAGAGAGAGAGATAGAGAGAGAGGGAGAGAGAGAGCACAGAAAAAGAGTGCTCCAAAACAGTATTGATTGTTTGTTATTGATTGTGTAGGCTGCGGTTGCTGGAAGAGAAAGCCTGAGATGTTTACTGGGCAAACCAAGAGCATCCTCTGTCCCCTTCGCTTCAGTGAGGTGGGGAGGTTTTCAGGAAGGGAGGAGGGGACAGGGAGTAGGTGGAGTGAAGCACCAAACTTATTAGCTTTGACATCATCATTGTCTTTAAATGAGACAGACAGGAAGATAATTACAGGCAGAGAGACAGGGAGAGAGAGGGAGAAGGGGAGCAGGGGAGACTGCTGGGACAGATCCCTTGAACTATGTGGTCTTTTTTCTCTGTTTTCATCTTTGCAGGGACCCACGAGGCTCCCAGGAGGTGAATTCAAGGGCTCTCAGCCTCATTTGGTCAAGGGAACAGCAGACAGGCAACCCAGAGGAGAACTTTACAGAGACTTCCAACATACCAACAAGTTGGAAGGGGATCCACAAAACCTTCAGCAATCAACAACCCCAGGCACCAAGCTGAGGGGAACATTCTAACCTGCACTGGCAATTGGGAGCTGGATGAAGCGCTGGCTGGGGACTTCGGGAGAGTGAAAGTTAAGTATCAGCTTGGATGTTTGTGCCCCTAGATTTTTTTTTTTGCCTTTTTAGATAGTAAGTGTCCAATCGTATGTCTCTGTAGAAAAGTTTTTTCTAGCTATTTGATTCCAGCTGAGCATACTTTTGGTTTAAGAGTGACAGGAAGAGAAGGAATCTCCCAGGGAAGGAAGGAAAAGAAAGAAAGGAGAATTAGAGAATAAGATCACTTTTGAATGACTTCAGGTAGCAGAGCGTTGTGTGCTTGTGAGTGTGTATTTGAGAGAATTTGGCTTGTAATCATAAGCTTCCTTCTGTAAAGAAGGAAGGAAGGAAGGAGGAGGAGGAGGAGGAAGAGGAGGAGGAGGAAGAAGAAGAAGAAGAAGAAGAAGAAGAAGAAGAAGAAGAAGAAGAAGAAGAAGAAGAAGAAGAAGAAGAAGA
>NW_012267243.1:7960951-8080871 GCF_000151885.1 Dipodomys ordii | reverse complement strand
AAGAAGAAGAAGAAGAAGAAGAAGAAGAAGAAGAAGAAGAAGAAGAAGAAGAAGAAGAAGAAGAAGAAGAAGAAGAAGAAGAAGAAGAAGAGGGAAAGAAACCTGAGCTCTTTGGGAGGAAATTCAAAGGAACTAAGATCAATTAACTCTATTCTTTAAGGACTAAAATACAGAGAGGTAGAAGGCAAGGGCCGAGCCAGCAAACAGTGGGCAGAGAAGGTTCTGGCAGCATTTTCCTGCACAGGTAGCCAGGAGAGGCTCTCTTCTGGGGGCTCCTTGAAGAAGTTTAGTTGGTGAACTAAACAGTTTCCCTGGTGACTGCAAATCCATTACTAGCTGACTCTTCCACTTCTCATCATTGTGGTGTGGTACCCAGAACTTGATTTCTGACTCAGTGGGAAGAATTGAGGGAAGTATGATGTATTTCAAGATCTTGAGAATCAGCCTGGTGATCCTGGCTGGGTGGGTGTTCAGCACTGGCAGCTCTGAGCTGGATAGGACACCCAAGAAACCCTTGGCTCCCAGGTCAAGCCCGAAGCAGGTGCAGTTGGAAGGAGAACGTTGTTGGTTGGGGACTACACCTCAAAGACCCAGATTTGCTCCTCAGCATCACCCCTTTGGGGTCTATCCCAGAAGACATGGAAATCATCTGAGGCCCTACCCAGCCAGGGAACAGAAAACCCATCAGGCAGAATACAGTACACCAGTGACCCAGGGCCGGGCTGGCAGCCTTGCTCCCCAAGATCCGACTGACAGACCAGCAAGAGCCAGGAGCGAGGCTGAACAGCCTGCTGACCTGTGGGTACAAGAAGGTCCCATTGGACAGGCGGAGCTGCTGACAGATGATGGCACTCATCTGGACAACAGAGGATTCCAGGTGACTCTAGGTGAGCTTGAGACAGGGGGAGGCTCGGCCTCAGCTGCCTCCCTTCCCACCACCTTTACACCCCTGGAGGAAGCCCAAGCAGAGACACAAAAGCAGGACTCCCCCATGTCCCCACAGCCTCACCAAGTAACCAAGAGGCAGGTAGAGCAGGGACCCGAAGAACCCCACGTGGCTCCTCCACGCTTCCACCTGTGGCCTAAGCACCTCTTTAGGTATGGGGTTCGAAACCATCCCCTGAAGGACAGCATCCAAAACGGTGGCAGGAGCCCCGGCAGGGAAGAGGACACCTCTAACCCCCAAGGAGGACTGCCTGTCTTGTACTTCTCTGGGAGGCGGGAGCGGCTGCTACTGCAACCAGAAGTCCTGGCTGAGAGTCCTCGGGAGGCGTTCACTGTGGAAGTGTGGGTGAGGCCCGAGGGAGGCCAGAGCAACCCAGCCATCATCGCAGGTAATCACCAACTTCTGGGCTTTTAAGAAGTTTGGGGGCCGGGATGGGGTGGGGCTGCGGGGCTGGAGTGAGGTGTATGTGGGGGGTACTGGCTCCAGGTCTGCTTGGGTTAGACATTGGGAGCCAGGAGGGGAAGGGGAGAGAGCTGGCAATCCAGGGAGGAGGAAGGGGGCAGGGGGAGGGGGAGAAGGGCTTTATGTATTCACACATCAGTATCCTAGGCACCATTTTAGGGAAGATAATGACTCATGAACAATACCAAGGGTGCGGTCTACATATGTAGATCACCTTCACTTTGTCCCAACCGTCACTCATATGGCCAGTGGGGCTACTGGAAAAGAGGCACTGGAAAGCCAGTTTTCTGGCTTCTAGCCCTAGCTGTTGTAAGAGACACTTAAGATGAATCCTGGTAGAGAACTCCGTGCTGTTAATCAGTGGCCCTTACCTGAGCATCTTATCTGTATTTATTTCTCCTCCCTTGAGCTTTCCTTGTATGGAAAGTCACCCGGAAGGGCAAAGAAAAAAGCATGATCAGGAGTACCTGTTTCTTTTTGCCTTCTGGAGGAGGTTGATTTCAAACAAGGGAGGAGGGATTGGAATTCATATTTTCCATTGAATGTCTATGCATCCCTTATATCAGAACTGTACACAAGGCAAGTAGAACCACTTCATCTTATTAGTTGGGATTAGCCTCAGTATGCTGTGATGTTTGCTGGGCCCATTACATTGATGAGGAAATTGAGACAATGAGAGATGTGTTAGAGGCAAGTTTGACAGAACTCTAAGGCCCCTGGGTTGCTTGACAAGTCTTCCAATTAAACCCTTGTCAGATTACTAGATGCCTTCAGATAACTTTCAGAGGAAGGACAGAAATCAGGAAGGAAGGAGCCTTTTCCAGTGGGGTGTTGCTGGAACATCCCTTCCGGACACTCTGTCTCCCCTTCTTTGGCTGTGATTTCTTCGTTGGAAGCTGGGATTCCCAGACACTGAGCACTCTTGAGTCTTGTGGTTTTGCTCTATTTTATTTTTAGGTGGGAGGGGGAGAAAGAAAGGGGGAGAGAAAAGGGGCTGGGCTGGAAGTTAGGTCGAGGCAGAGAAAGAATCGAAGGAAATCCTTATTCTGGGGCCAAATGGAAGAATTAATGAGATGATTTTCTGTTCAGAGTTGGCAGCTTCACAGTTTTTTCCCAGATGACATCTTCTTTCTGCTTAAACTTGCTTCCTAGTACCCATCTGCCAGGGAAACTGGATGCTTGCTGTCTAGACACACATCCACTACTCTGCTGACCTCTCCTCTTGCAGAAGCAACAATAAGTACCCAGAACAGATTCTAGGAATTAGAGAAAGATTGAATAGGGTTATATGTGAGAGGTTTTGCCTTTTTGCTTCTGTTGTTGCTGCTGCTGCTGTGTTTTTGGTACCAGTATTAGGACTTGAACTCAGGGCCCAGGCACTGTCCCTTAGCATTTTGCTCAAGGCTAGTGCTCTACCACTTGAGCCACAACTTCACGTCTTAATTGGAGATAATAGCCTCAAAGACTTTGCTGCCTAGGCAGATTTTTGAACTGTGATCCTCAGACCTCAGCCTCTCTGGTGTGAACCAACAGTGGTACCTGGAGGCGTGGTATTTTTAAAACCCAGATCTAAGAAAGAGATTCAGGACCATTGGTGACTAGGTCCTATTTTGTGCCCCCCCATTCTTCTATAGCATGCTCTGCCCAGGGAAGAGTGGTGCCATGATGTGATTCCAGTTCTTTTCTGCATTACTTACTCTCACCCCATGAGCCTGCCTGCCTGCCTGTCCCAGCTGTCCATCACAATGAACGGTCCCCACACTGCAAGAACACACGTTCAGTTCACATTCCTCTCCTAAGCACGTGTATGAAATCTCGAAACCCTTTTCAAGCAGGCAGGGACTCTTTTGCAGATAGTCTATCTGCTGGCATTTCTTTCTTTCCTTTAGTTTTTAAATCCATGTGGCCCCCTATGATGCTCTGGGATTTCCTCTTTAGGAATGTCAGAACTCTAGGAACATCTAGGGACGAGACCACCCAGGCCTAACTTCCTCACCTTTCCCTCTGTAATTTTCTCCAGTTTGCACACACCGGGAAGCATTTAAGAAGGCTTTAGGGTAAAAATCTGTGAGAGAAAGGGGCTGCAAACAAGATCTCCATTCTTTGAGATTCCAGTAAGAGAGCTTCAGGGAATTGACCTATCTTTTGCCTACTCATTGTCTTAGTTGATGACATTTAGACTCCATAGACCCCATGCTGGGGCCACAAGGTAGCCAAAGCAAGCCCTCTTTAGGATAATGTATCCCAATTGCAGTAATTTATTCAGACCCACTGACACCCCATCTTTACTCTCACCCTGCTACCAGCCCTTGGGCAGCTCACCACTTGTTTTTCACGGATCCAGTATGACAATGGAGAATCCAGACCCTGGGAGTTAGATATTTTAAGTGGAACAGTTCTGCTACTCTACTAATGGCAGAGCAAGGTGCTGCTCCAAGACTTCACTCCCACACCCTTCCAGAAGCTCTCATTCTTCATCTTTTATCCACGCCAATTTTAAAATTCTCTGTCTACCAAACGCGGCTTCTTTTCTCTTCAGCAGAGGACTCAAGCAATTCAACCATACCAGTCACTATGGGGGAATCTCTTACCCTAGACCAGGGGCATTGGGGAATACTTTCAACAGTTGGCACTAGGTGGCAGTGTTGCTTCATGCACAGGAAGGTAAGCAAGCCACTGGGGAAATGTCAGATTTCTTGGAGGGGTGTCCTGAGCTGGTCTGTGGGTTTAATTTAATTGTCCTGTCCCAGAATGTTATTGGTAGGCATCCCTTGGGATCCGCTTCATATAAGGCTCCTCTTTCTTAATTTCTGAAATGACTTCTTTGGAGGTTTTGACTAACAGGTACTTTTGTCAACCAGTAAAGCAAACAAAACCAACCAACCAAGTGGTATTACCCGTCCCTCCTTTCCAATTGCCACATCCTTCCAAAGTAGGAAGGAGGACTCCAGAATGGATTACAAAAATATTTTTATGAGGGTCTACAACAAATTAGACATGGCTGCTAAGAGATTCTCAGAGTGGGAATGGACTAAAGGAAGGCTCGAAAGGTGCTTAAAGTAGGAATGAGGGTAAATTTTCCATAGTTCATCAGGTAAGCAAATATACCAAAGTCTGAGGGAGAATGATATGCAAGCATTCCACTCCAGTGTTTTCCACAAAAGTGACTAGCCAAGGGTCCAGCAATTCAGGGCTCTGTGGCTTCCTACGAGTAGCCTGAGGTCAGAAGCCCAGCTGTTTAGGCCACTGGAGCCAGGGAGTGGAATGAGCCAGATCCTGGCCTTTCTTGGTGTGACTTAAAGCTTAAAGAAGCTTCCGCATGTATTCCCCAAACCATACTGTGCCTTCCCTCTGTCTCGACTTCCTTTCTTCTACTTCAACCCCAACATACACAAAAGGGGGAAAAAACATAATAGGTTCTTCTGTACCCATAATTGATTTAAAATGTTCCCTGAATTCTCCCAGCTGAGTAACCACCTGCAAATCCAAGCTACAGAAGACTGAGTCACTGAGGCACTAAGCCTATGCTAGAGCTAGAGCCCGAGTCCAGGTTTTCTTCTTCCAACAAATATTTATCAAGCGTCCTGCCCTGTGAAGGGGGCAAGCCGCTTTGGGGAATACAAAGACGTCTAAGAGAGTGTCCTTCAGGACGGCGAGGTCTCCTCCTCTGAAGACCCAAGCTTTATAGAGCATGTCCCCGGTGGAACTTGGGAGGCAGACTGACCTGGAATCACATCCTTTCTCCAACATTTATCTGCACTACAATCTTTGGCAATCCATGGAGCATCCTGAGCTTTGATTTCATCACATTGAAAAAAATGAGAAAGGAGACTCTTTATAAATGTGTGGTTCAATTCAAATAAATTGAATATATATATATATATATATATATATATATATATAGAGAGAGAGAGAGAGAGAGAGAGAGAGGGAGAGAGGAAATGTCCTGAGAGCTATGGTAATATTAAGTGAGTCACATGATTTATATGGTGCACAACACTGGGATTGACCCATAGGATTTGTTTCATTCCTTCATTTGTCCATTCATTCATTTGTTTATTTGCTTGCTTGCTTTTTACCAGTACGGCAGGGAAGCGGGGGATGGGGGGGCCTGGATGCTATCCCTAATTATTTTCGCTCAAAGGTGGTACCCTACCGTTTGACCACCCTTCACTTCTGGCTTTTCTAGTTAATTTGGAGATGAGAGTCTCATGGACTTTCCCGTCTTGGCTGGCTTTGACCTTGATCCTCAGATCTCAGCCTCCTGAGTGGCTAGGATTTCAGGTACAAGCTACTGACACCTGGCTTCCTGTGGGATTTATTAATCATATAAAAGTTATTAAACAGTGTGAGGAATCCACACCAAGGACTGTTTCTTAAGCCGCACTTCTTTGGTGCTAACCCAATAATGTCTCATTTTTCCTTAGAGAAGATACTAACTTTAATCCCTTAGCAATTTAGTTTGCTAATTTGTCAAACTGGGAAGGTGATAAATAGGTTCATTCTTTTATGAACGGTCTCAAGATGAGAACACTAGAATCAGTTTCAAAAGGACTCATTTATTTTATTTACAGCGTCATCTGTTCTCTTTTAGCCTGGGCAGTACTCTTAAATACATTGAACAAAGGTATTAAACCTTTTATGGAGCCATAAACTGTATTGAAATCTGATTAAATCTCTGCTTAGTCCCTAGAAAAATGTTCATGTTTACATGGCTTGCATAATATTCAGAGCTGTCTGGGTTTCCTGAGGGCCAGGGTCGAAGCATGAGGTCATTGTTTAGAGCCTATTGACAACTTTTCCGTTTTGAGGCAGAGCTACAAAATGGGATTTTTATAGGATATTGTGACATCCTCTTCTCTGCAAAAAGTGGTTTTGTGTTTGGTAAGAAGAGTGCATGCTGGTATGGGGACTTGAATTCAGGGCCTCATGCTCTTGCTTGGCTTTTTTGCTGAAGGCTGGTGTCCTACGATTTGAGCTACACTTCTACTTCCAATTTTTTGCTAGTTAATTGCAGATAAGAGTTTCATGGACAGGCTGGGAAGGTGGCTCAGTGGTAGAGCGCTTGCCTTGCATGCATGAGGCCCTGGGTTCGATTCCTCAGCACCACATAAGCAAAAAGAAAAAAGCCGGAAGTGGTGCTGTGGCTCAAGTGGTAGAGCGGTTGCCTTGAGCTGAAGAGCTGAGGGACAGCGCCCAGACCCAGAGTTCAGGCCCCACAACCGAACCAAAAAAAAAAAAAAGGTTTCATGGACTTTTCTGCCCCCGTTGGTTTCAAGCCAACCTGCATGTGGTATAGAGCTTTGTAGAAAGCCAATTTAAGTAGATGGAAAGAGAACATGGGTGGGGAAGAGCTACGAGATAGCTGCTTTCACCCAACAGAACCGCAGACCAGGTGAAGAGCTTCATACACCTTTCCCAGGGCTCCTCTGAGGATGCATTTCCATGGTCTTCTCCTCTGTTGCCTCTTCCAATGGGGAGCAATTCCGGAAGTCAGACAGTCTGTCCTTAGCAGACCCTGAGCAGCTGCTCAGCTCCTCACATGCGGTTCCTGGATCAGGACCTTGTCATACAGTGGCCCCCTTGCCCTTAGCACAGAGCCAGGGATGTGGAGGCCTGGCGGAGTATGCCTGCCCCTCAGAGGATGCCATGGGTTTTCTTTTCAGAGCAGGTTGTCTGCTGTGATGGTTTGGAATTAGCATCTGCGTGAAGGAGAATTTCCATTACATGGCTTTCTGACCCTCCAGAAGAGCGTTGAAATGGGGGTTGCCTGGTTCTGGTTCTATCTGGTTCTATCTCTCATCTTTTCACAACCCATGGCAGGACATGCAGGCCTGGAGCATCCCCAGTTCCCTGTGTGATGACGATGGGTCTCTCTGGTCTGCTCCCAAAGCCCTTCACATGGCATTTCCTGGGCTGTGCACTACTTGTCACCTTATTACTTCTTTCTGTACCTGTCTTATTTCTGTGAGCTAAGAAATTCCCCAGGAACCAGTTCACTGGTGTCATCTACAAACCTCGACCCCAGTGATAGATACCTCTCAGTTGTGTTTGTAGAATAAACTAGAAATGTAGATGCACATTAGAGATGAGTAAGACAGGTAGGGAGAAGTTTCTAGAACTGGAGGAGCTATGTGGTGAGCAAAGACTGTGGTTTACAAATTCTGCTTCTGCATGCCTGAAGAGATGGCTTAGGAGCTTTTGTAGGAGACTTTGGAGTTCAGGGCAGGAATAGCCTGTCTTATCTGTTTCATAGAAAAACATGCTTTAACTACTTCAAGAAAGCCTAAACCCTACAACTATAGAGCAGGGTTTGAGACAGTATGGCCAGAGGGCCACAGCAAGTGCAAGGTCAGAGCCTGTTTTTGTAAACAGGAATATATTGGAATATAGCCACACTTACTAGACTGTATGTTCTTTGTGGCCGCTTCCACGCTAAATGACAGCACTTAAAAGTTGTGACTAAGACCTTATAGCGCAAAAAGCCTAAACTATTTACTACCTGGCCTTTGCCATAAAAATACTTTGCCATCCTCTGCTCTGGACTGTGGCTACTTGAACTTCACTATGCAGAGAGATTGGATGGTCACTGTGGAGTATACGGGGCAACAGATATAAAGAGAATATGCCTCCCAGGGCTCCAACTACAGAGAGCTTCATTGAGCAAGGACCATGGGCCCTATGTGCTCAAGTTCACTACTATTGTTGTATGGAGCCCACACGTCCTTGGGGTAGCAGGGGAAAAGAGGTGGTTGACTTTGGCTTGGGGACTATCAAAGGCCTTGCAAGGTATTTCTGAAGACTGCTGGGCGGTCTAGAAGGCTCTTCCCCCTCAACTTTCCTTTTCTCTCTCTTTTCCTTCAGCATCACACTTGTGTCATAGACTCGAGGCTCTCGTGGCCTTTTCTGATGCCTTCCGTGCTTTCTCTCAGAGTTGTCCCCTTCGTACTATCCTTGCATATTCAATCCTGTCTTGGCATCTGCTGCTTATACTAGCACCACTCTATAAACCAAATGTAGCGTTGGATTCAGTAGAGAGCGGTGGCCTGAGATTCTGCATGTCTCACAGGCTTCTAGCTGCTGCTGCTTCTTGAGGGAAAGAAGCAGTTAAGCAGCAATACTTGGACTTGGAGCAGGCAGCAGCCTTTTTCAAAAGGAATAGGAATAGGAGGGAAATTGCCAGGTTATACGATGACTCCGCTTATCATTTGGAGACATGGACACACACACACACACACACACACACACACACACACACACACACACACACACACACACACACACACACACACACTGAACCAATTTGTAATGCACCATCCTTAGGGTTCATTTTTATATTTCTGACTCTTGGAAAAGAAATGGGCTTCTGTGGCCTTGGAGAAATGTGGCTATTGTCGTGGACATTACAAAGAAAAAGAGTCGGGAGGGGGCCGGGAAGGTGGCTCAGTGGTAGAGCGCTTGCCTTGCATGCATGAGGCCCGGGTTCGATTCCTCAGCACCACATAAGCAAAAAGAAAAAAAGCCAGATGTGGCGCTGTGGCTCAAGTGGTAGAGCGCTAGCCTTGAACTGAAGAGCTGAGGGACAGCTCCCAGGCCTGATGTTCAGACCCCATGACCGGACCTCCTCCCCCACAAAAAAGAAAAGAAAAGAAAAGAAAAAGATCTGGAGCCACTGGCTCATGCCTATAATCCTAACTACTCAGGAGGCTGAGATCTGAGGATTGCAATTCAAAGCCAGCTCAGGTAGAAAAGTCCATGGGGACTCTTAGCTCCAATTAACTACCAGACAATTGGAAGGTAGAGCTGTGGCTCCAAGTGGTAGGACACTAGCCTTGAACAAAAGAACTCAATGACAGCACTCAGGCCCTGAGTTCAAGCCCCACGACTGACAAAAAAGAAAAGAAAAGAAGAGAAGAGCAAAAGACCTTTGGTTTTGTCCATGGGGCCCCAATAATCCCAGGGAAGCCCTCTCATCAAACTACCCTGTTTTCCCAGGGTATCCTGGGAATGGATTCTCTCCTTCCTGAACTGAGATCTGTACAAAGGAGTTCATCCTTATCCCAGAGTGCATCACTCCCTGTTGAGCACTAAATGACAGACATATGGAGAGCCCTGAGCCCCTCAGAAGTTATGGTACAACAACATTTTCTGAAGGCAAAGGAGAATGGGATGGGGGCTGGAGAATGATAACACTCATACTTTGGTATCCTAAACTTCTCCAGTCCACTCCCAGCCTTAGACCTGGGATTGTGTAGTTACCCAATTGCCTGAGGTTTGGTTGGCAAGGAAGGAGCTCCACTGAGGCTGGTGATGTGACCATCTAACTTGTTGTATTTCAGCCAGAAGGCCTCACACCTGCCATTACTTGCTCTCCTCCATCCCCCCAGCTTCGGTTGCTGTAAAAGCCTCTCCCAAGTCCTTTTGATCTCAGAGACGCAAGGTGGTGAGGCTTGGAGTGCCCAGGCACCATTGGTGCTTACTGCTCATTCTTTGCTGCCTCCTTCTCCCAGGCCTCCAGAAGGGGATGCAAACCCCAGGCAACCACTCTGGGTGCTGTTCTAGGGTGGGCCATAGGCTGTTGGATTAGAAATCTTTAGGAGCGACAGAGGCAAGGCTAGAAAGTAGGAAGCACCTTTGGCAGCCCAAACAAATTTAGCTGCGCCACTTCTTACTTCCTCACCTCCTGTTTCCTCCTTTGTGAACATTTTTTTTTCTTATTCTCTGGAACTGACCATCTGATTCATTCAGAATGTGTGTGCCAGGAGGTCTGGCTCTGCCTCTTTCCTGTTTTACTCCATGCTTTGAGGAGGCCAAATAAACACCTTATTTGGTGTTTATTAAGAAGAAGGTAACACCTTCATTTGGACCCTGAGCCTGTATACTCTGGATATCCATTAACTTTGGTTCCTGAGGTCATAAACAAGTACATAAATCCCTTGCTTCTGTTCAAGTACATGGAATTAGGCGACTCTGGGGGCCCATCAAATTTGTTTCTGCTCACATCACCCACACTCTCATTCTAGCACCTTCCAGAGTATATTTCTCTGCCAAGATTTGTGTCCAAAAAATAACAGCATTCTTCCCTTCTTCTCTGTTTACTACCTGCTCTAAAACAATCCTCTATTATGACTTTTATTTTTTAAAAAAGGAACAGCCAGGAAATAAAGCTCAGTGGGCAAACAAAAACATCCCGGTTCCCTTTCTGAGTCAGAGGTAAGTGGTGAGTAAAAAGTGGTCTTGCTCAAATATACAATATGAGAATTGGAAGCCAGCATCTCAGAAGGTGTTGATGTGAATGCATTGTCATGACAACCAGTTGGAATGTCAAGACCAGTGATTGGCGCTTATTTCTGGATATGAAGGTCAGTTACCTGATCAGAAGTGAGGTCAAGGGCTTGGGAATCAGTTAGTCACCTTTTACATGGTGACTCAACAGTTGGTAACTTCCTTGCAAAGAGGTGCTGCACATTCTAGATGGGCTATGAGAAGAGTAGATTGGTTCATTCATTTGTTAACATTTATTCACTCATGGTGCATTTATTGAGCTTCAGTTAGGTGAAGTAGTAGGCGTACAGTCACATGCTAGAGAATTAAAAAGAGTCTCTTAAGACAGAAGCTGTGCTTGGCAGGAATCATCTTAAAATTGATTAGAGAAGTCTGGTAGGAATCTTCTTAAAATTGATTAGAGCAAGAACCATGGGAATGGCCAGTCTGGCCAGTAAGAGCAGAAGCAACCAGAGATTCGGAAGAAAGACTGAAATGTCTAGAACTGAGGGATGGGACAGGACAAGGTTAGAGTGTCAGATGGCATAGATGTACTAAGAAAGCCACAGGCCCCAAGTAAGTGAGTGTTTTGGACCTAGAAATTAGGAATCACTGATAATGTTAGAGAGAGCAATTTCACTCCAGAGTTGTAGGTAAGAAGAATCAAGATCACAGAAAGTTAGAGATATGAATGAGAGGAAAAGTAATGAATATGGTAGAAGGTCTTGTCTATACAGAAACTGAGCTGTGAAAGAGGACTTCAAAATTAGATCACAGCTTCCAAGAGATTCTATTTTGTGTGAGGAGACATCTAAGACTCAAGACCTAAAACAAAGAAGTAGAATCTAGAGAGTCAATCTAAAGAGGATAAAGCAATGGAAGACAAATAAACAGAAATATAAAGCCTACAAATGCCAACAATCATTCCAAGAAATGATTGCAGAAATACTTTTTGACGAATACTTATGAAATATTTACTTTGTGCCAGACATTAAAGCAGGTAATTTATAAATATAAACTCAAGTATTCCTTAAGACAACTCGAGGAAGGGGATGGAGAGACAGGAGCACACAGAGAAGCAGGACATTGCCACTCAAGGTCCACACAGAACAGTCATACAGCTCGATTACACCAAGCAATCCTGTACAGGACCAAAGTCATGCAGCTAGACTCCATGTTGCCAGGGTTTCACTCTGGATATTTTGCTCCCATAATACATGTTCTTATCTACTATGTACTCGTCTCTAACTGCATGACAGGAGCAATAAGGAGTGAAGGGTCCCGCCCTGCCTCCCAATTCTGTCTACCTGAGATCCTTTCTTCTGATTCCTTCTGACAGTGAAGGACACATTCACCAAGGCTGACCTCTGGGAGGTTTTGTTTCTCTTTGCTACCTTCAGTGCATCACATGTGAAACGCCAATTACCAATCACTGAATTGTATCTGGTTTGCCTTTACACTTGGCCCTGGTATATTAATCACATTTCATTTACTATTGGCTGAAGTAGTTCTGGCCATCTTTTACAGGAAGCTCAGTTTATGTGACTCCAGTCACAGGGAGATTTCTCAAATGGAAGGCAGCTCAAGTGACTTTCATGCTTAAACATGCTGGAAGTCTCTGCTGTGCACTCAGGATAAAGTTAGCTTCTTTCATACATCAAAACGAACGCTACTTACATTACCTCCTGATGTTCCTACTGGTGTCCAAGGTTCACACAGAGGCACATTTGCACATACATCTGGATGTGAACATGTGTACAACCTGACACACACAGAAGGGCTCGAATGCAATGCATAAATTGTGTCTTACAGCTCAACTTCTAAGAGTACCACATTGTTTCTACCGAGATGTACCCTCTGTCCCCAGCCTTTGACATCTGCCCTTCATGCTTTACAACTAACTAGAAACCTCTCCAAGCCCACAGCCATCTGATTTGTTCTTATTTTCACCAGCTGCATTTTTAGCTGCCAGAACATCTCTTCAGGGAGTCTTCCTTGGTCCTTTTCAAGAAAGATTGATTTTTTGTTTTGTTCTCTGATGGATTTTTCTGAAACCCTGTACTCTATCTTATCCGAATGTAGTTCCCATTTTGCTTTCTAGCCATTAAGCACATCCTCATGAACTCACTTGTGCTGTTTGCTGGACACGGTGCTGCTGGTATTAATCAGACATTTTGAGCCTCAAATGCTTTGCCATTTCTATTGGAAGAGTAGGTTGGCTCTAACTTTCACCTCACCTGGTGAATCTATACTGCCTCATAACCTAGAGAGCCAACAACTCTTCTAATAAATGTTTGAAAGAGGATGAATAAATGAAGATTCAGACTCATAAATTAGGAAGTGAATTATCCTATTTTGGAAATAGGAAAAGGAAGGCCTGGTGATCTTTGAATCCTATTGTCTTTGTAGATGTCTAAGAGATTGGAGATTCCTGGTATATCTAGAACCTTTTCCCCAATTCCCACTTTTCCAGCCACCCATCCCTCCCCCTATTCTATTTACATTTGACCAATATTGACCAGGAGCTATTCTATAAAAATTGCATGCAGTTTACATCTTGCTTTAACAGTGATGATTTTCAAACTTTCAGAAACTTTGCTTTTACTTGTCTCCTCTGTTTTGCAAGTACAGTCCCTTCCTATGGGACTTTTGTCTGTACGCATGTTTGTTCACATTATTATCAACAGGTAGGTTAGCAAGCAGAGTGTGTAACCAGAGACAAATGAGTATCACCAGCCTGCAGCGGAGGCCCATAGGGGCCTGGGAATGGGCCTTGAGTTCCAAGTCTTTCCAATCTTTCTGTTCCTTCTCTGGTCTTCTCAAAATCTGAAGTGTGTTTTGATTATTAATTTTTGGTGGATAAAACCATGTTAGTTAAAAATATACCTATACACAGGTCCTAGTTCAGGTTCTTGTATTAATCCATTCACTCACTCACTAGTCCTTTATTCAAGAGATGTTTATGAACACAAAGAAGTGTGAAATGATTATTTTTGAAATAAACTCTGGTTTCACATAGAATAATTATAAACAAAAACCATAGCAGAAGAAGTCTGTTTTGGACACTGTTTGCTTCAAGCTACATTAATAACTTGAAACAATTGCACAGTCCAATATCCTTAGAACACAACCCATGGCCTGGATCCTGAAGAAAGAGGTAATCTTGGTTAGGATTCCCTCCATGGGTGTGACAGACTTGCTGGGCTCTTGGATATAGCATGTGGTGACCTTGGCCAGGGACCAGCATGGCTGAGGAGAGTGCTCCACTGTGGTGGTGTCACCTTCTCTACCTCAGGTAACTGAGCAGTGATCTGCCATACAGGGTATGCTGCTGAAATCCAGGAACTGAAGGAAGAGGCTGCTGTTCCCTAAAAGTTCCTGTTTCTTTTGTGAACATCACTCTTCCCAGTCCGAGCTCTTACTGGCTGGTAACTTTCCTTCTCTCCAAGCATATACTTATAGTTCTAACTTTAGGTAAAGTTTGAGCCTCTTTTCTCATCTAGGAAAACCATGTGTGATGTTCTGTAAGCTCCCAGAGAGCTTCTCTGGATCTCAGTCATCTGTGATCCACTCCAGCACAGAGCAGGGCCTAGAATAGAGTGTGCACTTTGGGTTGAATGAGGGACTAGAGAATAGTCTGAGGATTTGTTGTTGGGAGATTTAATTTTTTGAGTTCGAGGTATATTTTTGATATGAGACCCTTTTCCGTTTTGTATGGCTAGTGAAGATCTCCCAGTCTGCGGGGTTTCTATTGATCTTGCTAGCTATGTCCTTTGCCAGGCAAAAGCTTTTTTGGCCTCTTGCACAGAACTTGGTCTCTCCTGACTCCCAACATGAACTATGTTCCTTAATATCCTTTCCACATGACCTGCTTATCTCCACACGATCATGACCTGCCTTCCTGCCTGTCACTAGCTCCTTGCCTCTGTGCAAGTTTTTCTCTTCCCCTTCAATGTGTTTAACTTCATCCAAATCTGTTTCTTTCCTCTGGTGGGATGAAATGCTGGATTTGGGGACCAGTATTTCAGCTTCAATTTCAGTGCTAGTACTTCTTTACCACTGATTGCTGGTACAGGATGGGTAAATTGGAGCACATGGTGATTTTTCTCTCAGATTTATGATGATTAAATACATTTAAGTGAATTACAGGCTTAAATCTGTGCTCTGAGTGCTTACTCAGTGTTGGGTGCCGTTTCATCTTCTGTGGAGATGCATAGAACACAAGAATCCAGAGTTTGCTCTCAGGACACTGTCAGCTGAGCTGCCAGGCCTGCTCAGATTCCTTTTCCTAAAGGCCTTTCCTGCCCGTTCTAGTTCCTGCAAACTCTCCTTTCTCAAGCTCTTATCGAATGCACATCTATGCTGTACAATTTAGCATGGAATTGTTTGTAGGGAAAATTGATTAACAAGTATCCTTAGCTAACTAGAATGACTATGATGTTTGACTTGCTCTGCTTTTTAGGAGATGGAAGGACATGATTACAAGATGAATTCCAAGGAGGAATCCAGTAGAAAACAACCTCGTCAATAACTATGTCATTAACAGTGATACATGCTTAATCCTTTCTATGTGCTATTGCTCTGGTCACAGGCACAGGGTACCAAGACACAGGAGAATGGCCTTGAATCCATCAAGGTGAACCTAGAGACTAAGCTTCTGAACATTTTCTGTCCATGTAACAAAGTCAGTGCAGCTCATCTTCCCACATGGGGCAATTAGGCACAGAGAGGAAAATACATTTACCTGATATCACAAAAGGTAGACCGAGGATGATACATGCTTAAAGGTCTTGGTTATTAGTTTGACTTTATTTCAACTCCTGCAGGATGCCTCAGCTTAATTTAAATCTTGCATTAGAAAGCAGAAGAAAACAAGAAAAGTTACAAAGGACCCTTACAGCTTTAATCTTTCTCTAACACGAATATCAGTTAATTAGATCATTTATTTTCCTCTGTCATTTCTATTTCTCACTCAGAGATCAAGCAGCCAAAACCACTCCATAGCAGGGGTTTACTCAGAGGTCAGCTTTAAGAGTCTCCTTTGAACACTGGGCTCTGAAACCTCACCTGGGTTCAATTTGTGAGCAAACACGCCACATCCTCTCAGATTTTCACAGTGTGGGACAAAAGGGCTTTGAGACTTTTAGTTCTGACCGGCAAAGTATGTGGGTGTGTGGTCTCTGCGCCACCAGCCTCATAATATCATTCTCCCTAGAGTTGACATGTGACACAATTGACAGGTGTTTCCCAGTAGGTAGGTTCTACAAACTATTTATCTATCAAAAGTAGGGTATTTTGATGGGAGGGTGATATTGTGTTGCTCAAGGGGTCTGGTTTGGTTTTCTATTACAGATGATGCTTTTGTGAACGTCCTTGTGAGTACTTCCTAGATTGCTTCTTTATCAGTGATTGTTAGCAATGGAAGTTCAGAGCTGAAGAGTATAAGTGGTTTTTACTAAGTGACTGTCAAGTATTTTTCCAGCATGGATATGGTTTACCAACAATCTCTTTCCACAATGGTTCTCAAGTGTGCCTTTTATTCTGCAATATCACTTGAACTCTAGACAAAAACCAATTTTCCTCTTTTCCACCTTTCAAGATAGTAATTTTACTTATCTTGTCTTCATTTGTGTTTTTTAAAAATCTCCTCCTCCTCCTTCTTCTTCCTCCTCCTCCTCTTTAGGATTCCCTACTCATGTCTTTACATCTCCATTATAATGTGAGAAATGGGAAGTGTCTCAGATGGATACAGGCAAACATGTTCATAATGTGTGTGTGTGTGTGTGAAATAAATGAAGTGCAAGTGGAGTGGAGGAGATGAACTTGTGGGTGTTATTTGTCTATTAGTCCCTAGATGAATCTTTTCCCTTACTCACTACTGAAGAAAGCCCAATATATTCCCACATCCACAATAAACACTGAGAATCCCTGGTGTAAGTCCTCCAGGAGTTCTAAGTATGTGCAATTTCAAGCAGATGCTGCTAATGTCAGTTACCTCCATGCTGGGTGCTTCTAACTTTGTTCCCTACACCACCCTTCTCTCAATCAATACTACTATTGCTACTAATAATAATTGGAAGAGTATCTAGTTCATGTTGTGCTGGACCAGAGCCTGTGCTAACTATACTCTATAGGACCATGCATGGGCCACTTTTTCTGTAGTTGTAAACTCCCTTGGAATCTTATCTCGTACCTTGCTTTGCTCTCTCAGGCAATTTCAAAGCCATCCTCTTCTTTGCCTGCAAAGCTGCCTCATGGACTCCCATGCTATACATGGGTGGCCCGTGGGAAGCCTCCCGTCCTGCTTTTTATCATCCTTGCCCGTGATGAGAGCATGACTAAAATGAAAAGTTTGCTGGAAAGATGCTAGGAGAATGGTCCCCAGGAGGTTTCTTCCCACTCTGCGCTCTAATTGGTAAACCCTTGGACTTGTAGATGAAAAGCTGAGACTAATCCTGTTTGATGGAAAGTTATCTAGAACAGCTGAAAAACTCTGCTCTGCCCCCCCTCTCCCCTTCACGTTTTTTTTTTCTACTTTTCCTGCTTTCTGCCAGGCTTGCCTTTTCTTTGATGGATGACTTTTTCCTTCTGCTCCTTTTATCCACTCATGCTATCTGGGGTGGGGGGAATGGGGTCAGTAGTTCTGCAGAGGGCAGCACCTACAGATGTAAGGCAGCCCAGGCATAACATCCTGAGAAAGGCTCTTCCCTTGTATCAGACTGAGTTATGGTCATGACCTAACCTGGCCCTGGTTTTGCTCAGTTTTCCTCCTACAAAACAAACTTGCACCACATAGCATTGTCTTTTCCAGTTACCAGCCAGAGAGACGATGCGTGGACTCCTTGTTTTCTCAAGTGGAGCTTCACCTTCCTGGAAGCTGCTGGGGCTTCTCGGAGAAGCAGGGCTTCTCGGAGAAGCAGGACTTCTCACCTCTGTTTCATCGTCCAGATGTGTAGAGCAGAACTCTGCCATGAGGATTTCTTGGAAGGGAGGGTCCACAGCTGTGCTGCCAAAAGCAGCATTTCTGCAAAAAAACAAAAACCCTTCCTTTTACCTCTGCCACCTTGGCTTGCTGTTGAGTGATCTCCTTTGTGAGACTGCCAGGGTTTGATGTTATATCCTGGGTGGAGATTTCCCTAAGGAAATCTCCCAGGAAGGTTTCTTCTAGGTGCTGTCATCCTTTTTTTTTTCTTCTAGGGTCTAGGGGCAAGGAGCCCATTCTACGATGCCTGGGGAAAAGCGAAGGTAAAATAGGGAGGAATGTCTATCTGTAGTTGCAGAGTGAGGAGAATGCTGGGTCCCTTTTGGTTCATTCTTCTGCAACCCATGCAGCTGTCATGTTTCTAGGTGCTCCCTAAGATGCACAGAAATGCTCTTGCGATCCTCCCCACAACCCACAGTCTCCTGCGCCGTCTTCAAGAGCAGTGGGTGTAATATAGGAGCAAGAGCCCACCCTTCCTTGACCCTGTGGGAAGTTCACTGACAGGTGATACAGGCTCTTGTTATCTAGGATCTCTCAAACTGCTTGATTAAATAATTAAACAAATAGCAACAATAAATGGCTCAGTAAGCTGTAGGTGGTCAGGGTCAAATACTTTATAGACAAGATGAAATTGAGGATAGTTTGGGGAGGGCCTCCCAGAGACAGACGGGATTTCAGATGGGACAGATACAATACCATTTGTGGGGTCCACTATACTCGAATGGTTGGTGTTGAGAAAGTGATTTACAGACCATGGAGGAAAGTTTTAATTGAGGTAGAGGAGAAGATTTTGGAGCTCAAGAGCCAGAGCATCTGCTCAGCATTGGTTGGTTGTTTTTTTTTTTTTTAACTATTTATTTGGTTCTTCTCAAACAAGTTTTCATGGTG
This sequence comes from Dipodomys ordii, assembly GCF_000151885.1. Classification (NCBI taxonomy): domain Eukaryota; kingdom Metazoa; phylum Chordata; class Mammalia; order Rodentia; family Heteromyidae; genus Dipodomys; species Dipodomys ordii. The sequence goes on along the minus strand of NW_012267243.1, from coordinate 8,062,329 downwards.
CTCTTAACATACATACAGAGACTCCTCCGCTCTGAGGAAGAAAAATGTATAGATGCTATTTTCCTACTTTTATCAGTACAATCAAATAAGCATACTAGCCTGGCACCAGTGGCTCACGCCTGTAATCCTAGCTACTCAGGAGGCTGAGATCTGAGGATCACAGTTCAAAGCCAGCCCAGGCAGGAAAGCCCGTGAAACTCTTATCTCCAATAAACCACTCAGAAAACTGGAAGTGGCGCTTTGGCTCAAGTGGTAGAGTACTAGCCTTGAACTGAATTGCTGAGGGACAGTGCCCTGGCCCAGAGTTCAAGCCCCACGATTAACAACAACAAAGCATACTAAAGACAGTGAGTTTCCTGAGAGCCCTCCAAAGATCAGAATTCTCTCTTTCTCTCTCTTTTCCCTCCAGGTTGGCCTTAGACTTCAAGCTGTACAGCTAGGATTACAGGCCTAGCTTACACCACTGACTGGTTGATTTGTTGAAATGGAACTCTTGCTGGCTTCTGCTCAGGCTGGCTTCAAACTACAAACGTCCTGATTTCCACTGCCCAAACAGCTGACCTTAGAGTTGTGTGTCACCAGGTCTGGCCCTATTTTTCTCCCTCATTTTTAGGTTGATGTTTATAACTCCTGAGGTAGATGATACCTTTCCTCTTTATTGTGGTGCCAAGAGCACTGTGGAAGCACCACTCCCTCTATTTGGTCCTGTGGCTAAGGGAATCCATTCTATAAAACCAACTGACAGAACCTCCCATGAGGAGATAGGAGAGATTGCTAATAGAGAATGGAGTAAGCCACCAGAAGCAGTCCTGCTGGAGCCCTGGAAAAGGTGTGAGTGGCTCCTAGCAGGATCATGTCACATTCCCTTTTGATTACATTCCCTACAAGCACAATTTCCTATGCTAGCAGTTACAAACCTAATTGAGAGTCCGAGAAAAAGAGCAGTGAAAATCATTGGCTTGGAACAAGTTTCTGGATGTGTGATATTTAAATTAGCCTCCTTCCACCTCTCCCCCTACCCCAATATCATACTCCTGGACACAGGTCAAAAAGCTCCTAACCCCTTTGCCTAGGTCCGTTAGAACTGATTATTGAGTATGATATGTCACTGAAGAACTTGGGAGGTCTACCTAGAAATGTGAACAGATATTCAATAAGGTAGCCTGTCAATTTAGGCTTTGGTCAATAGTGAAAGATAAATGATTGAATCAGTCACTTACTTTTTTCTTCTTCATGTTTCCCGTTGTGAATACTTTTTTTTTTGTTTTGGTCCAGTTGTGGGGCCTGAACTCTGGGCCTGGGCGCTGTCCCTCAGCTCTTAAGCCCAAGGCTAGCGCTCTGCCACTTGAGCCACAGCGCCACTTCCAGCTTTTTTCTTTTTGCTTATGTGGTGCTGAGGAATCGAACCCAGGGCCTCAGGCATGCAAGGCAAGCGCTCTACCACTGAGCCATCTTCCCAGCCCCCCCCCCCCGTTGTGGATACTTTTGAGAAACCAGATCCTAGTTGTCTTCAAGATCCAAAGAAAGAAAGTGGGTCTACAAATTCATTCCTGCCATTTTTACTAGTCCACACCACAGGCAGCTTACAACTTTCTTCCTAGCAACTCTTAATTTTTGAAAGTATCTGAAATGTTTGTGTAGTACAAAATACACGTGGTTTGGATTCTTGTCTCTTGCACTAGCTAGATGTGAGATTGTTAATTGCTTGTATAATAGCCTAATGCTTAGTTTATGGCCTGTAAGAGAAGATACTAAAATTCAGGTCATACATTTGTGGTATGGTTTACTAGGACTGTTGAATGATCTATGGTTGGAGTGTAGTAGACATTTAATAAAAGGTGGTTTAAGGCTCTTTATGCCTTCTTGGTCATAAGCAAGTGAAAAGACCTAATTTAAGAAATGTAAATAAAATTATTTCTCTACAAAGGGCTACATTTAGAATTCCTCCCACTGAACAGTTATTTGTGACCCTTAAATCATGAGGCTCACACATTCTTACATTTATTTCCTTATAGCCTGGAATATTACATTTCTGTTTGTATGAAGGGCTTGCTCCTGGTAACTGGATCTTTTACTTCCAAATCCTGATAATTTGTGATAATAGAACAATAGATGCAAATAATTTTTGTTGCAGACACATGCATCTATTGTTCTATTAAGAAACTCATGGTCTCTAAATATGATTTTTAGAGTTGAGAGCAGGAATAAAATGAACAAGACATGCTCCTTTAATTTACTTTATTTTCTTTCCAAACTCAGTTTTAAAAGATGGCAAGGTGTTCAAACAAGTTTAAATTTAGTAAACATTGATATATACCAGAGGACATTTGGATGAAAGTGCTGAAAAAATTATTTATAAGGTTTTAAGACAATATGGTCCAAATGTTTGGCTTCAAGCTCACCCCCATCTTTTGTGTTACATCATTTGATCTGATGTTTCTAACCATGGGCTATCATAGTTCAGTTTGGTGTTGAGTGATCTCATAAATCATATTAGTGATCTGGTCCCTCTGTTCTTCCCAAGAATGTGGCTTTGATGAACAAACAACAGTTGTAATGTGTTTGTTTCTATCACATGTACATCCAAAGTTATAAAAACTCAATGTTGCACAAGCTCAGAGTTTCACCACGTATATTGTATTGGCTTAGATTGTGTTGGTTTGTCAGCCTTTGCTGTGCTAGACTAAGTAGAAAGGGAAGTCTTCCGAATATTAAGGTTCTGTAAAAATCTTTTGAAACAAAATTCATCTTGTTTCTGTGTCATGAGATCAAGGGATCAGGACAAAGGGAAAGCTTCCTGAGGGCATGTGGGAAGCTGGGCTGGCTGCTTGATAAATGGTTGGACAGAATTTATTCGCAGGTGCAGCTGGTCACAGAGCGTTCTGGTAAACAGCGTAAAGCTCAAAATCCAAAGTGGAGGCAATATTTACTCCCCTTTCATTGCAGAAGGTCACATCTTCAGCAAAGCAGGCTATCTGCTTTTGTTAGAGGGAAGTGGAGACGCTTGGAAGCTTGTATTTGCTTTTCTTTTGTGAATCTAGAAGCGCTGGAACTGGCTCCTGCTGGATCACCAGAGCCAATTGTACATTTCTCTTCCCAACTCCATGCACACTGACATCATAGTGGTAACTTGAAATTGGCCATTGTGGGAGTAATATGCACCACATCAATTGGCTAATACTGCAGATTTTCCACTTCAGGACAAAGCTGCCTTTGAGACAAGTATGGAGAAATAATTATTTTATTGATTATCAATCAAAAATCTAAGGATAAGATGTTAAAGTGTTCACCACTGAAAACTAGATACCTCATGTAAGTTAATTAGTAATTTATATGGGAAGTCTAGTAATTTATACTCCAATTCCATCACATACTATGTGTGCATCAAAATATAGACTTTCTCTTAAAAGCCAACATTGAAGTGACAGATAAGTAACTCTGTGGTACTCATTAAATATTATAGCACACTTGTTCATAAGTCAACAGGAAGACATAATTAAGGCTCTATAATGTTTATTAAAATATGTGAACCAAGAAGAAAATGTGGGTTAGAGAAACTTAGTATTGATCATGCAGTTTTGTTTTCTTTTTTGAAAATCCACCAATGGATTTTCAATGGAAAGAGATTTCAAAGCAATATTTCTTAATTCTCTTGACAAGCTTTGTGTAAAACCAAGAAAACAAACAAAATACTAGACACTTTCCATTGCATCATAGCTAGTCATTACCAGTATTTTAAAGGTGAATTGTTAGAATTACTAGGTAGAGGCTGTTTTGGTTAAAAATGACTTTTCAAAATTTATTTTAAATTTATTTATTTTATTGTAAAGGTGGTGTACAGAGGGGTTACAGTTACATAAGTCAGGCACTAAGTATGTTTCTTTTTGAACAGTGTCATCTTGCCCATTGTTTTCTCCCAGTTTTTCCCTTCCCAATCCCCCTCTCTACAAGGTGTATACTGTAGTTCATTTTCAACACAGTGTCTAGTGAATGTCACTGCTGCATTTGTTCAACTCTTTGTCCCACCATTTCTGTACTTCCAATTACCTCCCCAAATCAGATAAATTTACATACAAGACAAAAGGTACAGAAATCAGAAACAGCAACCCAGGAGAAACAAACAAAAATAAAGAAACCAAAACCAAACTGAAAAGCAAAAGAATAAAAATCCTCTTATGGGCAAGTTTTTACTTATGTTAGACACAAAGGAAGCTATTTATAAAGATTACTTTAATAAAAATGTGGCTACTTATTAAACATTTGGTGTCATCAAAAGCAGAAGCTTATGATTTAGAAATCCAGAACACCCATCAACAAGGGCTATTGGAGGGAACTCTATAAGGTCAAGGAATACATAAAATTCTTGTTTCATAGTCTAGGGGAGATGATTTTTGATATGAACCTCAAGCACCTGGTCCTGCAACTATCAGATCATTATCACTCATTCATCAGCTCAAGACATATTTATTAAGCATTTCTGCGTAGATAGAAGTACATATTTATAAGAATGCCTTCATGTAGTTTACAAGTAAAGGCTCATCCTGACACTATATCCTAAAAGAAGTACCCAGGAGGTTAGGAAAAAATCACCCACCAATGGCATACTGGGAATGTCATGGGCCTCCACTCTGTCTCATGGTTCTCTTCCATTTGTAGTTTTGTAGTTCTGCCACATTTGACATGACTCCCTTTTCCTGTTATCTACAAGTGCTGTCTTTGTTTATCAAGTAGATTTCTTGTTTCGGTGGCTTTTCTGAGCAAGGACATGGGGCAGTGAGTAGAAAGGACCTTCTTTTACCTGGAAAGTTTTGCTTGTGTACTGTGGTAGGTACCGCTGGATGTAGAATAACCACCTTTGTAATCGACTCTCTGGGGCTTATTCCATTTTGCTTTCTTTGGAAACAGTTGTACTCTACAGATGACAGGTCTTTCTTTACCCCCAGGAACAATGTCTAGAAGTGGTAGTCTTCTCCAAGAGACCTCCTTATTTTCCCTCTGAGAATCATTTCCATGTTCAATGGAGGAAATGACTTTTTGAAGGGGCATGCAATTTGCTGTCTTTTGTAAATGACTAGAGCTGCCCTCCTGGGTCCCCAGAATATAAAGGGTCCGGGGTAGGGGTGGGGGGAAGTCAGTGATCAGGAAGAATATTCTTGATGAAGTGATAATAGATGGCCATCATTTGCACTGGCTGTCCACTTCCCAGTTTTCGTTAGGTATTTTTAAATATATAAAGAAACGCAATTGGGTGGAATCTCCAATGAGCTGCCACATGGTCCAATATGAGAGTATGGCCGGGCAGCGCAGGCGGGTAATCTGTGTCATTTATATATTATTCTTCCAATTCAAAAGCCTTCATTCTCGCTATTGACATGTGGTTTTCCCCTCCTCCCCCCTTCCTTTCTCCATTCTCTTTGTATTTGGTGTTTCTCCCCCGGATTCTTCCTTCTTTCCCAGGTGTGTTTGATAACTGCTCCCACACCATCACTGACAAGGGCTGGGCGCTGGGGATCCGCACGGGCAAAGAGAGGGGAAGGAGAGACCCTCGCTTCTTCTTCTCCCTCCGAACCGACCGTGTGAAGAAAGCGACCCTTGTGACGGGCCACAGTCACTACCAGCCGGGCATGTGGACACACGTGGCCGCCACGTACGACGGGCAGCGCATGGTCCTGTACGTGGACGGCGCGCAGGTGGCCAGCAGGACGGGGCAGTCTGGTCCTCTGCACAGCCCCTTCATGGCATCCTGTCGCTCTTTGCTCCTGGGTGGCGACACCTCGGAGAGCGGGCATTATTTCCGTGGTCATCTGGGCACGCTGATCATTTGGTCCACCGCGCTCTCACAGAGCCAACTGCAATCTTCCAGCCAGGCGGGGGACGTGGGCGCCCTCCTGCTGACCGCCACGTTCGAGCTCCTGAAGGAGCAATGGGTCCCCTTCAAGGACGAGACATACCCTCAGCTGGAGGTGCTCAAGGCCTGGGAGGAGCCCCAGCCCGAGGTTCTGTCACCCTTGCATCCCCCGCCCTGCGGGCAGACCGTCTGCGACAACGTGGAGCTGATCTCCCAGTACAACGAGCACTGGCCCCTCCGCGGGGAGAAGGTGATCCGCTACCAGGTGGTGAACGTGTGCGACGACGCGGGGCTGCGCCCCACGGTGAGCGAGGAGCAGATCAGCCGGCAGCACGCGGCGCTGGCGCACGCCTTCGCGCGCTACAACATCAGCTGGCAGCTGAGCGTGCACCGCGTCCACAACTCCACCCTGCGGCACCGGGTGGTGCTGGTGAACTGTGAGCCCAGCAAGATCGGCAACGACCACTGCGACCCCGAATGTGAGCACCCTCTCACGGGCTACGACGGGGGGGACTGCCGCCTGCAGGGCCGCTGCTATTCCTGGAACCGAAGGGACTCGGTGTGTCACCCCGAGTGCAACAACATCCTGAACGACTTCGACGGCGGGGACTGCTGTAACCCCCGCGTGACGGACGTGCGCAAGACTTGCTTTGACCCGGACTCACCCCTGAGGTAAGGAGCTGGGGACCTGTCTGCTGTGGAGGGGGGCTGTCCTTGCTACTTCTAGAGGCAAAATGGGGTGCGCCTTAGTCCCCAAAGACAGCCTTCTTGACATCCTTCCCCATCAGACTCTATGGAACTTTCGTGAAGTAAGCCAGGCTTTGCCAGGTAAGTGGGAGCAGACGCGTGGCTGAGGTCACAGACAATTGTGCGCGCCAGTGTGCAATGCACTGACCACCTGTGTGCACCTGGGGGGGCAGGAAAGCTGAACCATTTTCTTTACCAGTTGGGCGGGGGTGGGGTGGGGTGGGGACAAGGAATCTTCCAGGACAAGCATTCTAAAGAGTAATAGAATCCAGTCAACAGCACTTGGGCACGACTGTTCATTCTACCTGTTCCTAAAGGCGTTCAGCACAGTAATGCGGATACAAAGGGAAGTCGCAGTCTCTGTCCTTGGTACAGATTGAGCACTTCATTGGAGGCATGGATGCCACAAATCTTTCTGTGCAAATTTCTCCTGGTTCCCCTATTGGCTCCATTCTTCACAGAGCGTCCGGAAAGATCTTTTGAAAAAGGACTCAGATCTGGTCATTCCCATTGATGCTGCACTTGAAATAAGAGCTAACCTTCTGACCTAGCTCCCTAGCTGGACTACCATCAACTCCTGCCCACTTTCTCTTCAACTTCACATCCAACCACTGCCCCCGTGCATACAGCACAGCGTGGCTGACTGTGCTGGTTCGGTGGAACAGGTCAAGCCTGTTTCTGCCACTAGGATTTTGCATTGATGGCTCCATCTTCCGGAAGGAATTCTTTTTCTCTTGGTATTCTTCCAGTGGGCTCTGACTCCTCATTCAAATATCTACCTAAGGGTCAACTCCCAAGCCTTTCCTGATCTTCCAATCTAAAACAGTTACTCAGTCATGTTAACATCGACTAACCTTAACCACCTGTACAGTACATACTTCTGACCATTTTTTGTTTGCACCCAGGTACTTATCTTCCTCTCATTTGGAATATCAGCTCCAGGAGATCAAAGGCCTTGTGTGTGCAGTTACTTCTGCACAGTGACATAGTGCCACAATAAGGCCACACTGTCTCTACTTCCTTCCAATAATGCTATCAAATTATTGATGGATTGCTCTAGTGATAAAATTCAAGTACTCAGGAGCTAATCATTTCTAAAACACCTCATCTGTGGCAACACAGCACAAGAATCTGTGAAGGACATATCAGGCTGAAACTGTAACAGCAGTCTTTAAATGTAGCCAGAGTGGCCCTTTGTCTCTATTTACAATACTATGACTATGAAATTTTATTTGTTGCAGGACAAAATATCATTCTATTATTTCCTTTCTTGATCAGCTTCTTCTTATACCACCAGAGTCCCTTCCTTCCTTCTCAATAACCACAAATGTTTCCAATTGTTTTTTCCTACATGCTTATTTATTAAATATGTGTTTTAAATAGTTGTTTTTTGTAACATCCTTTTCTGGCACTCTCCCTTCTAGTTCATTCTATATTCTTCTAATGTTGTCCAGTTCTCTTAGGCATGTAGTTCAGTTATCATTGTGGAACTTCACTACATTTTTTTTGGATTGGAGGCACGGGATCCTGAATTACATCAATATCTCTTAATTTACTACTTTTTTTTTTACTAGAATATGTCCTTAAATAACTCTCTAGGAAAAGATGTTCTAGGTAACTTTTCTGAAAATGACTTCTCAGAATTGTTTTTAGGCCTTTACATAAAACAGATAACTTTTCTTTGTGTAAAATGTTAAGTTTGAAAACATTTTTGCTGAAATTTTGAAGAAATTTATCAATTGCCTCTAATTCTGTTCTGATACTTCTGTCTGTGATAGTTCCCCCCCAAAACTTCTTCCTTTTTTTCTTTCTCACTCTCTACATATTATATAATACATAATATATAATATGTATATAATAAAGATACACAAACATACTTATGTGTATATATGTATTTATTTATATGTTTCTTTTGGGTTTATTTAAAATGTTGCCTCTTGTCTGCTGTTTGAAAGAATTTGTGGTAATTATACTTAGGAACTAATAAGAACCTTCTATTATTCTTTCATTATAAACACATAGTGGGTCCTATCAATTTAGACACTCATACTCCGTATTTATGAAAAAATTTCTAAAATTATTACTTTGACTTCTTCTTTCCCTGAGATAGCTGGAAATAAAGCTCTCAAATGTATTCTCTAACATATTCCAAATTTTTGTCATTTTGTTCTACTTTAGGGCATTTCTTTGAATTTAATTTTCCAATTATTCTATTACTTTTTTACCTTAACAAACATGTTTTAAGACCTCTATTTTGTCATTTGTGGAACTTGAACTGAGAGCTTGGCACTGTCCCTGAGTTTTTTCCCTAAGAGCTAGTGCTCCACTTTTGTTTTCTTGGTGGTTAACTGGAGATAAGAGTCTCACAGACTTTCCTGTGTAGGCTGGCTTTGAACTGAGTTCCTCAGATCTTTAAAGCCTCTGGCTTTAAACTGTGATCCTCAGGTCTCAGCCTTCAGAGTAGCTAGAATTACCAGAGTGAGCCACCAGTGCCCGTCAAAATCCTTTATAATCATTGTTTAGTCTATCAAGTGCTGAGTGCTTATTCACAATGACAAGAATTCTGTCTAATAGCTGGCTAGAAAAAGGATAATTTTCTGTAAGTCTCCCCTTTTGGAAGAAGAAATCTGAAGGCAAAAATATGGGGGAGGTGTAAGATTTTCTTTTTATGTCCCTCATATTTAATTCATTATGGAGTCTTGTCACTTTGCTTCTGCCTTAAATGCTCTGTGCTAAATTTTTATTATTAAAAATATTGAGTGTTTTATAGTTCTCATTGGCAGGAAAGGTATTTTGAAAATGTATTACTTACCAAGTTCTTCCAATATGCCAATATGCCAGATACAATTAGATGAACAGAGGATTAATTTATATCTATATCTATGTCTATATCTATATATATCAGCTAAATGTTATTTAGCAGAGGAATTTCGAAATTTCATGTAACTTCTTTAGGTTTAAATCTAAGCTGAGGTACAGAAAGGAGAACTTGGTGTAGACCATTCTGCACTATTGGTTTGAATTATTTGAAAACATTGTATTTAGACACATAGATCTCTGGGGCTTAAAGGGGTCCTGGATTTGGTGGAGTTAGTGACCATTTCTGAAATAAATTACCCATATATAGCATCTTTATCATTACAATTAAGTCATAGACCTTAAATTCATAATCCCATCATAATGTTTTTCTTAAGGGATCCAATGTCAACAAATACTCTGCAAGACATTTATTGAATAAACAGTGTGCTGAACATAGTTGTTCTACTCAGAAGCTCAAGTTTACTGGCGGGTAATGGAAAGTAGAAGAAAAAAACCTAGAGGTAGATTGATAACTAACATGCATTAGTAACTGATTAGTAATTGATGATAGTTCTCTTCCCAGATCTACTTAACATTTCTTACCACACCCTGTAAGAACCAGAAATCTAGCTCAAAGAACTTTCTTTCCCAAAGGTTCTGAGAAGAGGAGAGAGCCTAAGGAATGTATTTACAAACATCTGTAACCCAGATGGGTCTATCAAAGGGAGAGTATTTTTCAGGCTTGGGACTGGTCAGAGGAGATATGAATTATAGATATGTTACATAGCCAATTGAACAGAATTACCAAGATAGAAGAACTTGGCTTGTGGATTTGGAGGGCTGCATAAGCCAGATGTCTCTTTCTACTTGAGAGAGAGGGGGGATGGAGGGAGGGTGAGAGGGGAAGAGGGAGATGGAGAAGGAGAGAGAGTTGAGGGGGAGAGGGAGAGGGAGAGAGAGTTGAAGAAACAGAGTTGAAGAGTTGAAGAAAGGAAGTTGAGTGTCTACTTCACAAAAAAAATCACAAATATCCTTAACTATTTCTTATGGTGTGCTCTAGGTAGCCAAGCCAAAAGAAGCTCTGCTTCAAGGTGAACGCAGTTTCCTTGACCTTTACAGGCATCGGCTTCATTTGATTATTCACTCTGTTACTTTTATTCCTCTAAAATTATATCTGAAAGATATCCACTCTGCTGCTGCGTCTACTTTCCATCCTTCACTTTTCTCCTTTTCCTAAGAGTAAACTAGATCTGGAACAGTGGACTCTTCCTGCCCAACCCCCTCCCACCTCTCTCCGGTTTCATAATATTGTTGATGAGGGGAAAAAATTACCAAGTGAAAACAAATGGCTGAGCACAGATGGTTTTTTAAGTTGTCAATCAGCCAGTGTCAGACCATGCTATAAAGCAGACAGGGGGATACTATTCCGTTTCTGAGGTCTGGGGTGAGCTAACATCTCTGTGTGTTGGTGACTCCATTTCTCATCCCTGCTACCTTCTCTGAGTCTTATTGGGAGCAGAGGTCAATTACACGTAGAACACTAGCACCTGGTGTTAAGCCCTCAGAAGGTGAACTGAGAGATGTCTAACAGGTGTGTGGCAGAGTATCATCTACAGTTGTGCCTAGAAAGAGCGTATTTTGGAACAGGAGAGAAGATGTATAAGGAATGAAAGGGAACAAATGAAGAAGCTGGTAATTCACAAACTTGGATAGCAAGGAGGGGTTAGCTGGGGTGTGTTTACGCACACATTGAGGCTGTTGAGCTGAAGGAATGGTAGGATTAGGTCCTTCAGTGGTTGAGTCTGTTAAACATCAGCCAGTTTTCATTATAGATTTCTTTTGAAGTCAGGATTCAAGATCCCTGGTGCCAAAAATAACATGGACAAGGAAAATAAGTGTAAAGCATAGAAGAGGGCAGGGAGAAAAGAAAAGGTGGAGAAACTTTAAAACTGAACAGCAAGAAAACTTCTCAATCCCTTTCCACTTGGAATGCTCAAAGTGTGCACTTGACAAAGGTACTGGGGGGAAGAAATAAGAGATAAGCTTGGGAAAGTTACCTAAATAATAGAAATGTCACCCGTTTATTTTAGTGCACACAACGTTTTCTTCAATTCCATTAGATACTCTCTTATAGAGTTTACAAAATCCAGCTTTCTTGCTCACCTGGCTGAGGGCAAAGTCCTTTCCAGGTGAGTGGGGAAAGGCTGTTTTTCTCCTTTTTGTGGTTATTTCTTGGCCACATACACAGACTTTTGAATGAGCCATGTGGTCTGCCTGGGTTACAAATATTTCCTTTTAGAAAAATTTTAAGAGAGACCTTAACAGCCAACCATAGTTAGTCAGTCATTCAAGATAGTTGGGGATTTTCCTGGGAGCTGGATGGCGTGTTCGCTCTGGTACTCTGACCAGTTCCAGTCTGTTTCTCTTGTGACTTAGGCATCCTTTCCTAGGATTTATACCTAAGAAACGGAAAGACAGCTGTTCGTTTACAAACCTTGTCTCCCCCTACCCCAGGAACCTTGTTTGCAAGTTACTTTGTTGATTATAGAAATGTTAGGTTATGATTTTAGATCATTCTTCAACCCTGACACTATTTCCTTTGATGTTAGAGATGTAGGTTGGGTAGTTGATGGAATACAGCGTTTTCTAGGCACTGGTTTTTGTTTTTTGTTTTTTTCTGAACCTGTGTTTCATCAAAATACCCCCACCCCCCCTGCATAAAGCTGCTGACTAATTAACTTGTTGAACTCTAAAGATTCTCTTACTCTCTTATTCTCTTCCAGAGACTCTTGGACAGATTCCCTAGGTTCAGAATTTGGATAATAAGGCCTGTTTGTCTAGCGAGTATCAAAGTCTTATTTCCTCTTTCCTGTGAACGGTCCTTAGTCTAAAAGTAGAACTGAGTATCTTATTTGAACCATTACTTATCAACCCAGTGCCGATGCCCAGCTCCTGGGCCTGTCATTTCTCACCTAGGTCATTGTAAAAGCCTTGTAACTGATTTTCTACTTTTACTCTTCTACTTACTTCTGAGTCATTTTCAACAACCCTTATTGGAACCTAACTCAGACCATGTCTTTCTTTTGCCTCAAACTCTCCATGCCGCTCCTCAGCTCACTCAAATCTCAAAGCTAAAGAGCAATGTTACTGTGGTCTTCAGGACCTAACTGACCTGCACTGGTCACTTATGTGTCTTTCTTCTTGCCACACTACTCTATCTCATGGGATTCCTGTCACACTTGCCTGTTCTCTGTCTCTCACTCCTGCTTCAGGACTTTTCCTGTGGCTTAGCATATTGCTGGAATCGCTCTTCTTCCAGATTGATGCAGGGCCCCTTTCCCACCTTCTTCCCGTCATTTCCCGCGTCACCCACTAAGTTGGAAGCTTTCCCTGGTGACTCCCATGGATAATGTTACAACATCACCTTGACTTTTCATACTTTCATTCCTGCTTTCCTCTTCTTTTTAGAATTTTATCACCAGTATGCTATTTGGCTTGTTTGCCTCACTGTTGATCCTCTCCGCTGGAATGTAAATTGCACTAAGGAAGCGGTTTTGGTGTGTTTGGGTTACTGCTGTACCCTAGCACCTAGAACACCAGAAGGAACACACTAAGTAGTCAATAAATAATTGCTGAAAATGGCATGTTCTTACTCTAGCACCGTGGTTGGGAAATTGTGGGCTGGTGGACTAAATTTGCTTCACTGTTTTTGTAAATAAAATTGTCTTTGGAACACAGCCACTCCCACTAGCTTGCATATCGTTTGTGATTCCTTTCATGCGGCAGAATTGTATAGTTATAACAGAGACCATATGACCCACAAACCCTAAAATATTTACTATTTGGACTTTTGAAAGACGTTTGCCAATCTCAGCCCTAGTACATGTCTGTCATACTATATTGTAATTATCCAGTGTTACTCATCTTTTGTATAAGACTTCATATTCTTTGATCACAGGGAACCAAGAAATGCTCACTTAATATAGCTTAAATAGATATATATATGTTTAAATATGTATGTGTAATATATGTATACATACATAATAATATATAATATACCATGTAATATGTATAATATACATAAATGTTGTAGGGTAAATGGTAGTGTTGAACAAGGGCCTTCGTAGGGCATCAACTTAAAGGCAGAAAACATTACTTTTGTAAATAGAAGGTTATTGACAGTCTACACTCTATTGCCTTTTTCCTACTGGTATCATCATCTTGTCAGAGTTGCCACAGCATGAAGAAGCAAATAAAATAACTGAGATACCGCTGGAAAGTGAATATGCTAGCTAAGGAGGGAATGGGCTTGAAGTCATTTTGTTCATTTCCTTATTGGTTGAATGACGGGACCTCCAGAGGGCTCTTGGAAGCAGAGTCATGGGTATATTTTGATAAGAGAGAAATGGTCAACTACAATAGCCAGGAAGTAAAATTACTAACTTTTGCTTGGGAGGAGAGGGCAGTTCATGAAATTAAAAAAACAAACAAACTCCAAAAAAGGGAGTATAATATGTATTCTGGTGTCACAGATTTGCTAAGACTCTTACCAAACATTTTACTTAGGCTTTTGTGGCTCTAAGAAAGAGAAATTCATAGCCATTAACTAAAGAAAATGGAATAATTATATAAATATGTTACAACATCACCTTGACTTTTCATGCTTTCGTTCCTGCTTTACTCTTCTTTTTAGAATTTTATCACCAATATGCTATTTAGTTTGTTTGTCTCACTGTTGATCCTCTCTTCTGGAATGTAACTTGCACTAAGGAAGCAGTTTTGGTGTGTTTGGGTTACTGCTGTACCCTAGCACCTAGAACACCAGAAGGAACACACTAAGTAACCAATCTATAATGGCTGAAAATGGCCTGTTCTTACTCTAGCACTGTGGTTGGGAAATTGTGGGCTAGAAAGGTACTGGCAATAGAGGCAACCTCTGGAACTCTTTCTCTCAAAGCTGCGTAGTTCTCCACATTTTATTACTTTGCAGTTTCCATATCTTGTTCACATTCTACTAGATACTCATAGTTTCTGCTCCTTTGTGACTTTGAAAACATGGCTTCAGTTTGCTGTCTCAGCAGAAGCAAACCTCACTAAGTCTCTCTTCAGATTCATATCCTCTTGCTTATAACAGCAGCCTGTTGCAATATCTTGTTCCAGTTCAATGTTTGGTCAATTTGGTCTAATTTGCCTTTACGTGTGAGGTCAGAAGTTACAGGCTTCTGGCCAGCCTATAGTTCTAGCAACTGTGGTCAAAACAAAAGATACTTGGGAGGTCCTGAGAGCCCAGGGGAGCAGTTTTCTATCCTGTGATGCAACACCCTGGGTAGAGTGAGCTGCTTGTTTATGTTTTCTTTTTAGCGTTGAAATATGGATAACATACTTTTTTGGTCTGAGGTTTAAACACAGGGCTTTGTACTTGCTTGGAAGGTACTCTATCACTGATCTATACTTTCAGCCTCTTCTGCTCTTGTTTGAGATAAGTCCTTGCTTTAGGCCAACCTGGCTTGCACTACAATCCTCCTATTTGTGCTTCCTATGAGACTCACCTTTCTACCTTCTTATTCTCCTTTCTATTCTATTCTCCTTTCTTCAGAAAAGAAATATTGTTCAGGAAGACTTATACTTATTGGTTGTACTTGGTACTTAGTAGGTATTCGGAAGTTTTAAGTGAATGTTACAAAGTTTGGGGTGGAAGTGACCACCTTGAGAACTAAGACAAGAAGTAAGGATTCAAAATTATTTCAAAAGGATTACCGACTGTGCTCAGCACACTGCTGTAGAAATGTATACAGTGAATTTAGGGTTTAATGTATAAAAATCCTGTCATCCAAGCCTAAAGAATCCTTTGTAGTAGTCAATGTATAAATAACCATGGATAGTGAAAAGCATGATGTAGTCACTAAAAATATGGCAACAATCTTGGGTTCTGTTAAAAAGGATAAAGTGCCTAAATTATTGGAAGAGATGTTTCCCTCCCACCCCCACCCCTGCCACCTATACATGGCCCAAAGTCAGACTTTGCCTGGAGTCTATACTTGGTTCTGGATAGCTGGTTTTATAAGGAACAACAATCTGACATGGGTCCAAGGTTTGAGAGAGAGTGGAGACAATTGGGATGGTAAAATGACCCTGTTCTCTTTCAGATATGAATTTTCAATGTTGTGAACCTGGTTAAGGGGCCAATATAAAGGGAATGAAACAGAAAAGTCACTCTGGCTTCTTTTACCTCGCATTCACCCTATTCACCCATTTACTCAACTCATTCAGCTTATAACAACTATTTATTAAATATTTACTCTGCTTTAGACACAGTAGCATACACTAAGGACATCAGATATTATCTGTGTCTTTATTCATAAAGAAGAGAGACAATAAACATATGTATATGTGCATGAATATGTACATTTATATGCAGAATTGAACTGAGTACAGTAAAGTTCTAGTTTAGTCTCTAATCACCTTTTTCCTCCTAAGTCTGGGTTTCTATGGTAATGAACAATTTATCTCTTACTTCTAGTCTCCTTCCACCCTAACCCCAGATTAGCTTTCAATGGTTTTTATACTAAGAATAATTTCTATGTTCAGTACTTCCCAACTAAGAGGATTCAGACTGAAAGGTAACACAGTTTCCAGTGCTTCCTGAAAGGTATCCAGGAACAGAAAGGAAAGTTTATTATATGAAGGATAAGGTCAGTAGAGAACAGGTACCTGGAAGAGAGTGTAAAATTTAGGAAAATAACCGTACAAATAACTACTATTTGTTCAGGGGCCTAACCATTAACTAGGGTATTAGGACAGCACTATGGGCCATTTTTAGCACAATGTTAGGACAATTACTCAAACTGCCTGGGTGTGCAGCTGGGTGCTTTCAGTTAGAAGATGTTTTGTAGTTATACCTGACTATTATGTTCAGTAATTTGGTCTACTTCTTTTTCATGAAGTTTTATAATGGGAAAAAAATACCATCACCCTTACCTTTGGTCTTTGGGTACTATTCTTCATCATCATAGGTCTTTGGTTGACAAGTACATAGCATAACTTTTCCTGTTTTCTAGGTAGTTCAAGCTACCTCACTCAGTGGGGTTTGCCAAAGACAATGAAGGTGGATTTCTAGCAATATCATGGTGTCATCACAGAATGTTTATGCAGTTAATTGAGTAACACAAAATCCAGTATCTAAGGAATCCTTTTCTAAGGTTTAGCCCACTGCCCTTAGTTTTAGGCTGTAATATATTTGGATTTTATTTTTACAGGGAGAGAAATCCTTATGGATTTGTGTACATATTTCTAAATAATGGTGCTCTGGAAGAAATGTTTACTCATAGGCCAGGTGCTTGTTATATCATACATTATCATAGGCAAGACGTTATGTAGTTTTTATATTTTCAGATGATACAGCAATTTAAAATAAGAAATGTTTATATGTTGACTTAGTTTCTTCAAATATATACACAGGAGTGGCTAGCAGGGTCATATAGTAGTTCCATTTTTAGTTTTTTGAGGAAACTCCAAACTTAATTTGCACTAATTTGCATTCTCACCAACTGTGTATAAATGTTCCTCTTTCCCCTCTAACATTCTTGTCAGCTTTTGTTATTTGTTAACTTTTCAAATCTCTTTTGTTTTTCTTTCTTTTTTCTTGCAGGTAGTAGGCCTTTAACTCAGGGTCTCTTGCTCTTGTGTAGCATTCCTGATCATGACTGCTGCTCTACCCCATAAGCAATATCTCCAATTCATCTTTTGATAGTTAGTTGGAGATTGAGTCTCTCAGATGGTTCTTCTCTCTCCTCTTTCCCCTCTCTCTTTCTCTCTCTCTTGGCTGGCTTCCAACAGCGATCCTAGAGGTCTCAATTTCCTAAGTAGTAGGAATAAATGTATGAGCCACCGGCACCCAGTTCTTGGTGATAGCCATTCTCCCCAGAGTGAGATAAAACCTCTTTGCAATTTGGATTTGCATATTCTTTACAGTTAAAGATATTGTACATCATTTATCTATATGTTTATTGGCCACTTTATCTCTTCTTTTGAGAAATATCTATTCAGTTTATTCACCTAGTTTCATTAAATTTTTCTATTAGTATCACATTTTTTGGGTTCTTTATATATTCTGAGTCTTAGTCTCTTATTAGTGAATAGCTTGTAAAGATTTTTCTCCTATTTTGTAGGCTGCCACTTTAGTAATTGTTTAATAAGGAAGAATAATGAAGAGAAAGCCCCCCATGTGGAGGTCGAATGGGAGGGACTCAGAGCTCCAGCCCTAATGGTAGTTGTGAACTGAGGAATGCAAGCATCCTTCCCTAGGAGGAAGGATGTGAAAGTGGATGCAGATTTGTGAGTTGCTGGCATGTCTGGCATGTGGGCAAGGATTGGGGCCTGATGGTCATGATGAGAAAAGAGGCAGCTATCCTGTGAGGAAGGGATTGTCAGCAATGTAGGGGCTTGAGGAAGGTGGAAATTGTTCATAATTGCCTTTTTGAATTAGTCTTGTGTGCATTTTCACTATTAAAAGGAGAATAATTTTTAAAAGAGATACTTAAGACTCTTAAGATGCTGCAGCCCAGGTAAATTCTGGGAGATACAATAAGTCTGCTTGGATTGAGACATATAAAATGCTACTGAGCAATCGTGGAAACCGTGTAGATCAAGTGATTTACTTTATTTTGCAGATGAGGATGCCTGTTTCAAGTCACAAATCTGATTGCCTGGCTGACAGATCATAGTAGAGTTTGCATGACTTCTGTTTATTTCCTCATAGGACCTAACCACCCAAGGTGTTAGACAAGAGGCCAAGAACTCTAGATCAGGGAGTTTCTGACTTAGTTTCTCCGGCTCAGTCTTTGCCTATGCTTCATGTTGTGAAGCATCTAAATCATCTTTCGAAGTTCAGGGCAAGTTGGAAATCATGGATTCTTTTGTCTATGTGGCCATGTGTTTCTCTGGTTTTCTAGTTTCAACAAAGTCATAATGTAGCTATTCATGTAGTAGATGATATTGAAGAAGGAGAAAAATAAGAAGGATGATTAGAAAATTCACAACGACAAATTCACAGTGAGATTAAAGCTCAGAGCTGTTAGGTTGGATAATGGGGCTCCCCAGAAAGCAGAGGGGAGGGTCAAGCGTCTGTGAGGGTCAAGGATGGGCACTTGAGTGACTATTGGCTTGGTAACCAAACAGCATGGGTCTTGGCAGTTGGCATGGAAAGTGCATGCTAGTCATTGATCCGGTTAGTGTCCTAATGGGTAATAGGCCAGTTAATTTAGACTTCATAGATGATGTTGCAAAGCATTTTAAAAATGCTGTAAGCTGTTGTTTCACAACAGACAGGCAGGCACTTGGAGATTCTATTACCATTCAAAGAAAGGGACCCTGTATAGAGAGATGTTTCCTGAGGGCCAGGTCACTCAGTGAAAATGCTTTCTGTCAACTCTCACAGGGGAAATGCTAAGCACATGTTCCTGGAAGACTCTCATCACCATCTTTCTATTAATACCCCTTTTGGTAAAGAAGGAGCTCTTGGGAGCACACTTACCCAACTAATTCTTTTTTTCCTTTAAATATTCATATCTTCTTATCCATACCAGAGTTTTTAGGAGACATGGAAATACTTTTAAGTGGGTCTTTGTCAGCCTCTAAGTTACTCTTGGTGACCTTGGTATCTGAGTGAGGGGCTAGCCAATTGATTGATTTCTGAGATGTCAGGCTGGTGCCCTTACCCTCAAGCTCCTTCAGAAAATTGAAATCAATGGGAAAACACTGAAAGTGAGACTTGATTTTAAGAAATTTGCTCTGTGGTCAAATAGTCTCAAAAGAGACTTAGCACTAAATTAAAATGAAGTTCTCTTTCCATTTAAAATTCTTCGGACAGGGTCTTGAGGAAGTCATTAACCTAATTTCTCTTTTCTCACAGTTAATAAGGTCTAACAAGGATACAATCACTAATGTCTTAATAATGACATAATCACTTCCTGTACTTTCTCTCCATTCATGTTGTTGAGGCACCAGAGATTTAGTGATAAAGTAAAATATTCCACATGGGTTCAATGGGGAGGAGCAAGTGGAGGGTAACAGAGTGGATGAACAGGGAATGGTGGAAAGGGACTGAAGATGAAAGGGAGGGATGATATGCTGGAGATGCATTGTATACATGAATCACTTCAATGGCAAAAATTCAATATATAACCTAAAAGTTCAGAGAGGTAAAGGAGGGGAAGGGGTGAGATGGGAGGGATGGGTGAGAATGTTAAACGTGGTGGCATTTATCAAGAGGTATTGTGTTCATAAACTGCTCCATTGAATGACAACTCCTTTCTACAACAACTTAAAAATATATATTAAAAACACTTTTGGAATTTGACATTAAGAATGTGAATAATCCAATTAAAAGAAGTCAAAATAAAAAAAAGAAAGGTCAGAGGAGAAAATTCTAGACCAAGAGAAACTGCTGAAAGACTGAAAGAGAGCCTAACTAATCTAATTATTTTTGTTGGTGGTGGGGCTTGAACTCAGGGCCTGGGCACTATTCTTGAGCTTGTTTTTGCTCAAGGCTAACACTCTACCACTTTGAGCCACAGCTCCACTTCTGGATTTCTGGTGGTAAACTGGAGATGAGAGTCTAATGTGCTTTTCTGCACATGCTAGTTTTGAACCATGATCTTCAGTTCTTAGCTTCTTCTTAGTAACTAAGATCACAGGTATGAGTCAACAGTGCCTGATTTTCTAACCTAGTCTTAATAGGGAGAAAATTTGCTTCATAACTATGCTGTCTTAATCTGTGTTCCAAGGTTAAGGGCAACTAGTAATTATTTGAGGTCTACTGAGTTATCCCTAAGTTTAGTTGTTTTATTTTTTTATAATAAATAGAAGGCACAGTGAGCCCAAAACCAAGAAGGAAGGAATGGGTTCATCATGAAATTGAGATAAACTGAGGGTGAAGCTGTAATCCCAGCTATTCAGGAGATAGAGGTTGGAGGATTGCAGTTTGAGGCCAGGCCTTGCGAAATACTATCAAAAGACAAGTCTTAATCGATAAACAATCTCTTAAGCCAGATGGGCAGGAGACAGGTAGTAGGATTGTAACTAAGGCCAACCAGACCAAAATGAGTGACCCTATTTGTACAATAACCAAAAGGAGTAGGGTCATAACTGACCTGTAGAGTGCCTGCCTAGCGAGTGTGTGGTCCTGAGTTCAGGCCCCAGTACTGGCCAACAACAACAGCAACAGTGACCAAATAAACCCAGGTAAGAGCTGGGCTCACTAATGGACAAAGGGACATCTGTTCTCACTAGGGTGCTGTTCACAGTCATCACTCTTGGCACCCTGGCTTCCTAACCCAATGTCTGGATTGCTTGACACATCTGTTAGCTTTGGTCTGTACTTCCCAGGCAAACATCATTTCTTCTTCTTTGATTTTTCTTCAAATAATTTAGCACACCAGGTCTGATATTTAAAAAAAAAAACAACCTGAAAAAAAAACAAAGAGAAGGAAAGCAATAGTAGTTGTTTTTGATGAAGTCAATTTCTTGAGAGTAGAGATCAAAATTCCATTCACAACTCCAGGAAGGACCAGCTGATGGCAGCGATTTTTCTTTGGCACAGACAGCTCCCGAGAGGCACCTGCCTTCTCAGTGAGGAGTCGAGTGGGGTCAATGGCTTGTCTGCTGTAGTAACTGCCTCTAGTAAACACAATTCTACCTCGTGCCAGGAAACTACTCTCTTTGCCTTTCTCTCTTAAAATAATAATTAAGAATACTTACTACAAATTATTAAGTGTGTTGGGCTAGAGGTTTTATTCATGTCTGTCATCACTTGAGAACACCTTCCTGGGGTCCTCCTAAATTAAAAAAAATACTAAAACTTTAAATAGCCCACAACTTTCTTTTTTATCTTCTAGCTTTATGGAAGGATAATTTATATGCAATAAAACACACTCATTTCATGGGCATTTCTTTTCTTTTTCTCTTTGTGCTATTGGGGTCTGCCTCATGCTTGCTAGGCTACCACTTAATCCACTATTTTTTTATTTTTTTAAATAATTTTTTATTGTGAGAATACTGTACAGAGGAGGTGTTGCAGTGACATGAGCAAGGTAATGAGTACATTTCTTATCAAGCATTGTTGTCTCCTCCCTTGTTTTTCCCTTACCATCTCTTTCCTCCAATCTTCACAACTACACTCCCTCCCTAAATTGTAAAGTTTGTTTTTCGACATAGCATCCCGTCCATCTCATTGTTACGATGGGTCAATCTGTATCCCAGTTTAAACAATTTGTTTTTTCCCTTCTGCTCCTCAAATTATACCAACATCAAATACAGTGAAAACAGGGGTTTTACCATGGGGGAGGGACATACAAAGCAAATCACGTAGTACCTTATAGATACATTAGAAGCAATAGCAAGAAAGAAAAAAAACCACCTGTATTCTTATCTTGGTGTTCATTTTACTTAGCATCATCTTATCTGACCCTTTCTGCCTGTTTCAGGCATATACTAGTTATTGCAAATAGGGGAAATCACAACATTTTTTTAAATTTGACAAGCTCAAGGGGGATGGATGGATGAATGGAAGTGATTCAGGAGAAAGCTCTTGTCCTCACTGATAGTGCTGAGAGTTCATCTCAGACCTGAGTTGGGGAAAGCAGTTCCTAGAGCTGTGAAGAGTGGGTAGCTAAAGGTCATCTCCAATTCATACTGTTTCTTGGGCACTGGGTGATCTCAAGCAGGACTTACCCTGTGCATTGCCTGCGAGCAAAGATGTATCCCAATTTCTCTTTGTTTTGTTATAAATGAGAACAATGACCACTACATTCTGAGTTTTATATTAGGCACAGCATATTTTATATTTTAGCATTTAATTACCATCCTGATGGATGATTTTCCTTATTCATCCTTATCCTAATTTGAAGGACAAAATGTCTTGAATATTTCACAGTTGGCTTGTAAAACCTAGTAGAGAAAACATGGTAGATACTGAGTAAATTCGTGATACATAAATTGGTCGGAAATATACATGTAAACAATTTGACCTGTAGAGGCCCAGGGTGTTTGCTAAAGGACTAAAGGCTGCTCAAATGACCAGCTTAGGACACCAGTTGTCCTAAGCTGATGTCTCTTATCAGTCAGATTTCTTTTAGTTTTGGAAGCAAATGTCATTACACTGATGATAATAAGCCATAAGATTGTAAGGCTCCTTAAAAGAAGTTGGAATATTGAATATATCTATCTATATATTTGAGTATAATTGATGTATGTAGAATTGGTGAGACATGTGATTGATGTGATGATGTGATTGATGAATAAGAAAATGGGACTTCCAAAATCATACTACTCTCT
Organism: Dipodomys ordii; assembly: GCF_000151885.1. NCBI lineage: Eukaryota > Metazoa > Chordata > Mammalia > Rodentia > Heteromyidae > Dipodomys > Dipodomys ordii. Next base: position 8,039,603 of record NW_012267243.1, on the reverse strand, counting down.
ATGATCCCACCAAATCCAAGAGAAATAGAAATGAGCCAAAATGATGTGTTAGTTAATATTGGAAAAGATTATTAGACAGATGCAGAATAGTTACCAGAGACTTACTGATCAGGGTTTTGGAGTCCATGTTGATTGAGAACTCACTTTATAGATGATATATTCTGTGCCTTTCTGTAGTAAGAGGAGACAAGGAAGATCTTACCAACCTCTTTTAAAAGAAGGACATACTTCCTCTTATTTCTAAAGGTAAAGTCCTTATAAATTAACCACTTCCCCAAACCTCCACCTCCTACAACTCTCCCATTGGGGGATTAGATTTCAACACAGGAATTTTGGAGAGATAGAGACATTTTGATGGAGTAAATGGTAAGGGAATTCATTGACCAAATTAACAGTTCTAAATATTCTGTTCTCTTTACTGTATTTCATTATGGTTGTTATTATAACCATTCTACATTTGTCCCAAGAGCTTCCATTTTTCTTCCTACTCCCTGGCTCAGTATTTTTTCCCCTTTCTCTTTTGTTACAAGCAGTCATTTTGGCTAGCTGCATCAGTGTGCTTCTAATTCAGAGAGGTGAGTAGGTCCCTGTGTCTCTGATGATTCACTGTTGGCCACATAGCTGGTTGGGCAGTAAAGAGGTTCTGGCAGTCACAAGACATTGAAATGAGTAGTGTAAACTCTAGCAATTCCAGGAAGAGTTAGAGCCAACCTTCACGATGGTCGAGCCAGAAAAACAGCTAGTCCTCATTTCACCTGGGACTGTCCCTGTTAACGACCTCCCTCTCTAAAACAGCATGCCATTCCTACATAGAACAGAATGGACAGCTGGCATTCAAAGAAATAGAATGAAGAAGTATAAAATTCTGGGGAGATTTCCCAAACATTCAGTTCTGTGGTTGCTTTAGGTCAAATACATTCACCAATGGTTACTGAATATCTCCTTTGTTAGCAACCTTAAATAAGCTCGTGAAAAACACAGTGGATTTGGACAGGTACCCTCCTTGCTTCTGACACCTAGCTAGGGAAATGGGGCCGAGGATTGTAACAGGACTAAAAAGCCTCAGAATTCACTGCAAACTAAGCCTTGCCAATCATGACAAAGAGTGGACCCATATTAATTCCCAAGTCAAAGAATACATCATTCTGTTTCAAATCTGTTAGTGACATTGTCATTATTATGATAAAATATATTAGATTCAGGCCAACTTCAATATGTTTTTATAAGCATGGTGTTTAAGATCTTTGCTTTCCGCTTATCTATTGTTTTCTACTTACTTATCTTTCATTATTCCCGAGTATACTAAACATTTTGTTTCCCAAATATATCAAACTTCTTTCTATATTTCTGCTTTTGAAGAAGCCATTGTTTTCTTCCTAGACTATCTCTTTGCTCCTTGGTAAACTTATCAAAACCCAGATTAACTATTTCTTCTACGTCCATCCCCAGTACTTTCTCTCTGTTGTTCTATCAGTCTGTTGGCACCTCTATTACTATACTTCTTACATTGATGTCTGGATTTTAGGAAATTTGGTAGGTAATTCTGCTGAGACTCTTCAGGAGAAAAGTGGAAAGAGTGAGTATTTGGCAGGGTTGGAGCTGAGTGACTTTACCAGGTTTCAGGATGAACTCCTACAAGAGACGGTAGACGGATGTTCAGAGGATGTAAGCAGGTGGGTGTTAGCAATAGTCTTCACAAGGCATTGAAATCAAGGTTTACTGAACCTTTCATAATTTCTCCACAATGGAGAAATATGGGGTCTACGTTGTGAGAGAACATTCTTAGGTAAACTCAGCAACTCAGCCTCAAGAGGAATTCCTGGCCAGTGTAGAATGGGAAATTGTCCAGTGAATTCAGTCAGGATCACAAGGCTGGGCACAGTGGCCATCTATCCGTCATCCCCAATGACAGAAGGAAGGAAAAGGCCAGCCCAATCTGGCCTGGGCACAAAGTAAGATCCTACTTGAAAAGAACAAATGTGATGAGGGGTTGGAGGTATGACTCAAGTGGCAGAGTGCCCATCTAGAAAATGAAAGGCCCTGAATTCAATCCCAAGAAAAAAACATTGAAACAAACATTGAAGGTGGTTATTTGTTTTTCAAAATGATGTACCATAACAGCCATTTTAAAACATGTTGGAATTAAAAACATAATCATATTGTTTGGAAATTTTTATCAATTGAGTTATACCTGAAATAAGTTTACATGGACATCAAAGGAAATCATAGATAAGATATAGAACAAAGAAGAGTTAGGGAAGAAAGCTGACAACTCCATATCCAGATAGTACAGGCTAATGAAAAATCTTGCTACATTTCAAGATCAGGTGTTCAGAGAAGAGAATACTGTAATTTTTGGCAATAGGACTGGGTATGTGGATAGTTGGCAGAACACACCTGTTTTTCCCCTTGTAACCTTTATTTCTACTTATATCTTCATTCATTCCATTCTGTACATCTAGACACTGTTGGCAGCAAATGAAAGACTGGTGCTAGTTCTTTTTATTTGAGGCATCTAGCGTTCAAGAGGGTATATTTTGATAATTATTCAACTCACTTCAGCTGTATGGATTGGAGTTCAGAATATGTCAATGTGTACCCACTGGTTTAGTATCAAACCCAAAATGATATCAGTTCACAAGCTTTGGAAATAATTAGTTGGACTGATTTAACAACTTCTTATCCACTAGTTATTTTTAAGCAAACTAAAGGAATAAACTTTTAGATAAGAAATGGATGGCTGGGTAGAATGATAAAAATGTCTGTTGAATATTCTGAGACTAAAAAACATATTGAATTGCCTCAAAAACAATACCTAGACCCAGCTGTTTTTATTCCTGGGAAAGATAATTCTATTGTCTATAGGTTTTCATTTAATTTTTGTGTTTATGAGATTGTAGGATGGGTGAGAATCATGAAATGACATTGATCATGCCTTGTATTACGAATTGCTTCATTCACGGCAACTCCTTTATACAACTCCTTGATAAAATGAATTTCAAAAATAAACAAGTACTTATTTTATGTTATTCTTTAAAAATTATAATAGATTATTTTTCATTGCTTCAAAAACCTATTTTCACAGTATAAGTTTATTCTATCTTATAACAAATATCTCAGGTACTCTCTGAGGCTGGAAGATATCATTTCATAATTTAATCTGCCTTGGGTGGAGAGAATTGTTGGGAGCTATTTTAGGAAAGGTGATCAACAGAGGTATAGATGGATTCAGGTCAAAAGCTTCCCAGTTCACTCACTTAGTGGGAGAAGCAGAGTAGAAGGCTCTAGTGAGATAGGTATGGTGATGAGATATCTAAGCTCTCCTCTCAAGTCTATTACCGTTGAAGTGCTGGATCAAATCTAGTACCTTGTACATGCAAGACAAGTGCTTTCCCACTGAGCTACATTCCTAACCCTTCGGGTCTATTTCCTTGTAAAAGAAACATTAATTAGATTATTTGAGAACAAGGATGTGAAGAGGTATATGTTGCAGATTGGGACAGAAGAAAAAAAATGTGTGAAAAGCCATGAAGGGAGAAGGAAAATTAATGAGCTAGAGAAATGTAGTAGCATCTGGATGGTACAAATTGCACATGTAAATTGATTCCAGAAAGTGTACTTCTGTGGTCACCTTAATCTAGTTGAGTACACACAGGTTTTAGAAGTTAGTTTAACTAGGTTTGGGGTTTTGCCAAGGGAGAGAAAAGGTTAAGTAAAAAATCTAGTTAAGGGGCTGGAAAGGTGGCTCAGTGGTAGAGCGCTTGCCTTGCATTCATGAAGCCCTGGGTTCGATTCCTTAGCACCACATAAGCAAAAAAAGAAAAAGCTGGAAGTGGCGCTGTGGCTCAAGTGGTAGAGTGCTAGCCTTGAGCTGAAGAGCTGAGGGACAGCACCCAGGCCCAGAGTTCAGGCCCTACGACCGGAATAAAAAAAAAAAAGATAAAAAAAATCAAGTTAAAAGGGTTGAAAATGTATACAAATGAATGGTCTAATGATAAGAGATAATGATAGCCATGTCTCAGGAATCTTCATGTCCTATAGAGCTATTTCCCAATTATAAATCTATCTTCAGTGTTAGATATGGTGGGCAGAATATATATATATATATATATATATATATATATATACATATGTATGTATATATATATACACACTTTATATATGCATTTTGTATGCCTTTTATTTATATATAATTTAATTTATATATACACACACTATATATACATACATATATACTTTGCATACATACCTTTTACTTTAGAAACACATTATTTTTCATATATTTCCACTGCTGACCTAGAGTAGAGAGGGACTATGAGGGATATATAGAGACACAGCCATGAGCTCCCCTCTAAAGGGCTTTAAATTGATTGATTAATAAAACATAATGTAAAAAAAGAAGAAACTAAATCCTTTTTATGTTTTATGATGTCACTATTTATTTAAGTTTTTATTGTGAAAATACTGTTCAAAGGGGTTATAGTTACGTGGGCAAGGTAATGAGTACATTTCTTATCCAGCATTGTTGCCTCCTCTGGTGTCAATATTTAAATTAACCCTTGAGTATTTTCTGCTAGTGATTGCTATGTCTTGCACATATACTAGTGTACAGAGTTATATGTGGATGATAAATCCAAGCAAAACAGAAGTAAATATCATGGCCTATGTAGGCTGGTTTTTAAGGTTTCTTTTAAAACATAATCTAGTGTTTACATTTTCATTTGGTTTATTGTCAGTATTGAAACTGTCCCTGAGTGTTGAGTAAGGATCTGTAGATTCCTGTTTTTAAAGGGCTTGCTTACAGATGAAATTCAATCTTCCTTTCTGGCTCTGCTCTTCACAAGATGTATTGTGTTTGACAGGTCTTTTATGTGAAGAGCTGAATATGGAATCCTAGACTGAAGTTGCAGTTTAAACTACCCATAAAACTTAAGACCTTCACCAGAAATGGAAAAGCAATCAAGAATGGATGTAAACAGGCCAAGCTGACCCCTATCTGTTGTGGTTTAGAATTTTCTCAGAAAGACACATTTTCTCCAATTAGTCTCATGTTAACAGGAGGTTATACACAGCATCAGAACCTATGTAGGTAATAGGATTATGATTTCAGTCTTCAAAGAAAATGTTCCATCCAAATTTGGCTCCTCATCACATTGATAATGTCTTAAGTTACAGAGTTAATCCATTAATTTCATAATTTTAACCACATGAAATTTTTGCCCTGTTGATGACTTAGTGACAAATGAAAATAACAAATGATGAGGTATCTAAGTGATGGCAACATTTGGTGATGATAAGGATATAGTTAGCTTGGTAAAGGTGAAAATGTAAGATATGGTATGAATTCTAAGCTGTCCAAAAGCTCACAGGTGTTAAATGGCAATCAAGTCCTGTGAATTTGGAACAAAAATGTATTAGAGGATAGGCTGATAACCATAATGGAGTATTAATCAAGAATAAGGAAGAGCCCTATGTACCAAGCGGCTAAGAGAAGTCATGGAAGGTTATTAAGATAATATGACGAGTACATTTTATAGAAATATGGAGGATATTTTGCACAGAACATTGTATGGACTATTTTTGGAAATTCTCAGGATAAGTGACAAATGCTTAGATTAATAGAAGTCAATGATGATAGAATTGGACAAAGGATAAATGTTTGAGAGGCATTAAGAATGATACAGACTTTGGGGACTGATTAAAAATGTGAGGGGCCCAGGTACTTAAGGCATGGATAACCACATGGTAGAATATCACTCATAATAATAATTTAGGAGAAGTATGGAACCGAGCTATAAGCATAATAAAGAAATCAACACTGAACTAACTAAATTGGAAATGGTCAGAGATATACCTAGGTTAAACATCCACCAGATACTGGTGGAATGGCTAAAACAATAAAGTACCTGCTTAGTAACTGCAAAGCCTTGAGTTAAAATTCCAGTATATAAAATAAGATAAAATAAATACATCATCATGCTCTCAGCTGGCAGTGAATAAATTTCAGGACAGATTACCATGTAGCTTCTATTTTCCCATTAAATTGGGAATTTGCTAAGGTTGAGTGTGATTTGGCTTGGTAAGTGACTTAAAGATGAAGGGAGAATATTTTAATAGTGGAGGAAATATACGAACAAGATTATTAGAGTTGTATTGGATTGCTGAGCAACATGGAACTGTCTTTCAACTGAGGGTAAAGACCAAAAATTAGTGATAATAGTCTAGCAGTCTGTAGGGTGCTCTGTGTGTGTCGGGGTGGGGGCAGGGACGTGTTCATGTTCTAGCAACTCTTGGGAAAATGGAAAGCATAGCTAATGCTGGGATTGATTCATATTTGAAAGTTTGTTCAAAGCAAACCAGGAATTCCAAGGGTGGTAGTTCAAACCTCTAATCACAGCTAATTAGGAAGTGGAGATAGGAAAGATCCTGTTTGAGCTCACCATGGGCAAAAAGATTGTGAGATCCCATTTCAATGAACTAGCTGGATGTAATGGCATATACATATTATTTAAACTATATGGGGAGCATAGATACAAGAATTGTTGCCCAAACAAGCCCAAGTAAGAACTCAAAACCCTTATCATAGTAGAACTAAAGCACCAAAGGTTTGGAGATGTACATTAAGTGGTAGAGCACCTGCATAACTAGCATGAGATTCTTTGTTCGAAACTCAGAATTGGATCAAATTATTAAATTATTTAAAAAAATCTCAGTATCCAAACAACAAAAACAAAATGAAAAGAACCAGAGAATTAAATGTCAGTAAAAATGATTACTATGATGTGTGGACTGGACATAGGGTAAGAAAGTGATATTTGAGGGTGCCCATGGTGATTTCGTACTGTGGAAGATGGCTGTTCAAACCTTGTTCAAGAAATGGAACTATGCTGCTTAATGTATCACTGTGTAGTGCTTGAAAGTATCTCATCTTTCAAATCTTCTCTTAGACTTCAAGGTACCAGGACAGCATGGCCAAGCTGTGAGTTCTCAGGTCGACCAGTTGTTTTAAAATCTAAGCAACTATGAATGATTCTCAGCTGACAGTTCTATATCATTTATCATGAGAAACTTCGACAATAACCCCATCTTTAAGGTTCGTTCTCTTTCTATTTCCCTGACCCAAGATTTGTTTTCTTCTCCCTTAATTTCCTGTTTTTCACTCAACTTTCCTTAGTTCCTTTGGTTTTGGAAATTAATTCTTCCTGGGTTTGTTCTTCTTTTTATTGTTATTTTTTTTCTAAATGAATTAAAATAATTTTAAGGCTGACCTTTCCATGTCATTTTCAATCTTCCCTTGTGGTTGTTTTATGCTTAAGTATACTGTACCACACTATGAGAACTGAACACTTTATTGTGTGGCACATAGTTTTCATTACATAATAATTTAATTATATGACAAATGAGGTTGCAAAACTGATGTTACTCATAGCACCTCATGCAATGCTGCCAAATGCCCTGAGTTAACCTGACATTACCAGGAATGAATCCTGGAGACCCAGAACCCACAGATCCTGGAATGCCAGATGAAGTTTGTCATCATTTCAGAAACCGTGCAATCTGAGTAAATAACATGAAACAGCAATGTCTCCATGCTTCCCCCCTCACACCTTCACGCAATGGCTGCCTGTGGTTGCTGTCTGCTATAGAGATCTTGAGAGGATACCATCACTAAACACAATAGTGCTTGAGAGAATTTCAATGGAAACATCTTCAATTTAAAGTGATAATTTGAGAATTTTAAGAAGCACTGTCCTTGACTTTATATGGTTTGTTTCCCTATTGGGAAAACTGAAGTTTGAGAGTTTAAGTTGCTTATGTTAAGGTTGCCCAGTTCCTAATTTAGACAGCCTGGACTAGATTTCAGTAGTGGGCTTGGATATGCTCCAGATTGAAATAGCTTCCAAAACTCTCTGGACTAATGTTTTACAAAAAAAAGTTTTGCTATATATGTTAATCAATTAAAATAACCAATTGAACAGAAAGGGGGGCAGAGGACTTGAGAGAAGTGATTTTCATTTTCTTCGTATGGCTTACAGATGAGAAAGTTGGTTGAATTGGTGGACTTATTTCGAGGTTGAAGTTGAACTAGTTTGGGATCATTTAAGATCCCTAAGTCAAGTTGTTTTCTATCATTACAATTTTGTACCAGAAGTTGTGGTACATCAGAATTGTCAACAGAATCATCAGCTTAAAAATAAACTAGTGTTTTAACTCTACTTACATATATATTTTAATTAATATAATTTTGTTTTATTATTATGGTGTGGTACAGAAGAATTACAATTCCATAAGCCAAATAATAAGTTCCATTCTTCTTGGACAATGTCAGTCTTTCTTTAATTTCCTCCAGTTTCCCTACTCATATATGTGTATATATTTACAAACATTAATATTTATTACACTACCAAGGGAAATTACAGTCACAAAGCCCATACCAATTTATAATTCACATTATTGATAGCTTAGAGCTGCATACTAGGATACAGATGTAAATGCAAAGAGAATTTTTTATTTTTAAATGTTAATCAACAAGTCTGGTAATCTCACTGGTGTTTGGAAAACATTGGAAATCTCTTGATTTAATAAGTGAGGCATAAAGCTTATAATTAATTCATTTTATAAAATAATAATTATGAAGTGTAGCCTTTGGAAATCTAAGGCTTTTTCCCATGGGAGACAAAAAAGCTGCAAGACATGAATAAATGCACAGTATTGTATGGGGACATATGCACATATTCATATTAACTAGGTAAAACGTGTTAAACAGAGGTATGGTATTTCATTTTACTTACAGTACAATCAAAGTGAAGAGGTAAGAATGAAATTATACTTCTGAAGGAAGTCAAACTCATCAATTAATAAGACCTTCACATACAGAGGTGTGAAATTACAGGTTACAGGGAGAGAATACCTGTAAATGTGTAAAAGGAGCACCATTACAAATCACGCCATTCAGAAGGCTCAGGACATTAACAGAAGGCTGAAAAGGAAATGCACATAATTGTATTTAGCGTCAGTCTAAGAATCTTAAAAGTAGTTATTGGGCCGTGAGGAACAGAGACTAACATGACTAGCACAGATTTCTTGAAAAATTTTCTTACATTGGGGTTCAGGATGGGTGGAGGAAGGACAACTTGGATATGAATAGATTGATTAGAAGCTGTGTTAATTCAGGTTGATGCCTCTCCATTGCCTGTTTGAGGCCTCTCCTATCAGCAACATTTCCTGTATCTTCCATCTCTGCCTTGCTAGTTTCTAAATAAGTGAGACTAATTCTGTGAGATCTCAGTGCTTGGGTTAACAGAGGTACTGAACCATAGTTGTTTTGTATGCCACACGAATTGTATTAGAAATAAGGAATGCTTTCAGGGTTAATGACAATTGTATTGGAAGAGAAAACTTGAAGATGGTGTTTCAAATCATATTAATAGCATTTTTCTCTTAAGGGAATGATGTGTATCTGTGGCTCATGCTTGTAATTACAGCTACTCAAGAGGCTGAGATCTTAGGATGATGGTTTGAAGCCAGGCCAGTAGAAAAATCTTGGAGACTTTCTTATCTCTAATTGACCACCAGGAAGCCAGAAATGGTACTATATGGCTCAAGTGGTGAAGTAATAACCTTAAGCAAAAAAGCTCAGAGACAGTGCTCAAGCCTTGAGTTCAAGCCTCAGGCTGGATGGTAACAAAAAATAAAAAGAAATTGAACAAATTAATAGCTATTGGTTGATAATTTAAGGTAAAGAGGAGTGAATTCAAATTCTAGCTCCATGAAGTTGCTTTGGATTTGTTATTAGTACTGGAGATTGAACTCGAGGTCTTTTGATTGCTAGGTAGGTACTCTATTACTTGATCCTACAGCCTCCAGCTCCTTTTTTTCAACATTGGATTGGTGTGTGTGTGTGTGTGTGTGTGTGTGTGTGTGTGTGTATGTGATTGTGTAAGACCTAGCTTCATGTCCATGCTGACCTGGACTGCAATCCTACTTGTGTTCCACCATGTTGCTGGGAATATTAGGTACACATAATCACACCCAGCCAGTGGTTCAGATAGTCTTAAGAATTTTTATTCCTGGGCTGGATAAACACCATTATCCATTGATGTTGGCCTCTTATGTAGTTAGTACTAAAGGCTTGAGCCACCACCTTCAACCTTAGTTGTTTTTCTTATACAAAGATGGATCAGAGTGGTCTTGGTAGACAATATTGGCTCTTTCTTCAATAATTGTGAGTTTGTCTTATTAGGCATATTTTAATTTTCTCTTCCCCTTTATACTCTTTTGCTTGTTACTTTGTTGTATATTATAATCTGAAGTTCTTTTCTTTCCTTCTTTTTTTCTTTTCTCTCTTGAACTTCTCATGTAGGTCTGCTCACGAAGGTCACCATGACCCCTTTCCCTTGGGAAGAGAGGGTGGGGATAAGTTGTTAATTATTGTTTAGAGTGGAGATTTCTCTTTTTAGTTAAAATAGTTCAATATCTTTGCAAATGTGTTGCATGGTGCAAGTATAGTAAATTTAGTAAATTATTTTAAAAATATTTTGGAAAAATATGGCATTCACTTTTAGGTATGTTTATATTCCTATAAACGAGGGTTGACTCAACTTTTCAACATGGTTTCAAATATCCTATCTTATTGTTTTATAACACTCTTATACTACAAAACAATATACTCACTTTTGGTTTTAAAATATGTGATCTATACCCATGGAAATTAAACCTGTAAATGTGCCCTAGACATAATACATAATGACAAGAGTACATTCTTGGGGCATTTCCCATATTCCTCTTGGAAAGAGCAAAAATGAACAGAAAAAAATAAAAAGAAGGAAAGAAAAAAAACAACCTTGAGTGACAGGAAGCACGAGGTGGTGGGTAGAGATTTGGCAAGTGTTGTTTAGCTCTGGTAGAATGCTCTCTGGAACAATTTAGCCATCGTTTTCATTGGCACGCCGCAGCAGAACCATTAGAGGTATTAAGCAAATGTATTGTTTTGAGTTTTTATTGGCTCTGGCTCTCCCATTATTTAGGGAAATGGAATTGTACATTCAAAGGGGAGAGAGAAGACTGCATGTCAGTGAATTTGAACCCTCCTTCATGGCACGCTGCAAAAGACCAGGAAGGAGAGTTGAGGAGCTAAGAATGTGTAGCTTCTACATATTCCCAAGTGCCAAGTTCAGGGTTGGAACTTATCAGGATGCTTGTAATTTTTCCCCCTTCTGGTTAAAAAGTAATCAGAGCTTTCTGAAAGTTCCTCTAATAAATTATACAGTGGCCTTTTTATATCTGGCAGTGAGACTTTTTTAGAATGTCTGCTGAGGAGCAGAGAGCCCTGATCTGGAATTCCTAATCTCTAGCCTAAAAATAAACCTGGGTTCTAAGAAATGAAGTGGGGAGTGTGTGTGTGTGTGTGTGTGTGTGTGTGTGTGAAACAGAGAACTCTGAGTGTCAAAAAAACATATAGTTAATTGATCCTGGAGTTGAAAATGCTGAGGTTTTCTTTTATCTTTTTTCTTTCTTTCAATTTTTTTAAAGAAAGGATGAGTCTAAACAGACGACTTATCCATCCTCCTGTTTAGCTTTTCAAGAGTGTCTTTGGGAGAAATTCCAAAATAAAAAGCTAGGATGAAATCACTTGGTTCTTTTCCCTTGTGTTTGTATTTTCTGTTAACTATTATTGGTGACCTTACTTTTTATTCCAAATGCTATATTAGAGTTAGAATACTAGAGACTAAGAAGCCCAAATTGTGCCTCAGAAGTACCTGACCCAGAGAAAGAAGCACAATCCCCAAAGGTCACTGCATAGTCTGGACTACAGTCTGTACTTCCTGCTCCTTTTGCTGTGAGATTGCTACAGGAGTATTATCTGAAGATTGTGTAGTACAGGGGAATATTCCATCCCAAAACATTTTTTTTCTCATATTCTTCTTAAAAAATGAGTTTTTCTTCTAAAAGAAATACATTATCTTTGTAAATTTGCATTTTTCCCTGCCTATTTTCTCACCATCTTTCTTCAATGTTTGAAAATAAGCCTGATTCTGAATTCAGTCCACTTCATGAAAGTATGTTTCATTGGCTTTTAAATAGACATTATTTTTAGAACAATACAAAGTGGCCAGGCATCAGTGGCTCATGCCTGTAATCCTAGCTACTCGGGAGGCTGAGATCTGAGGATTGCAATTCGAAGCCAGCCAGGGCAGGAAAGTCCGTGAGACCAATTAACCTCCAGAAAACCAGAAGAGGCTCTGTGGCTCAAGTGGTAGAGCGCTAGCCTTGAGCTGAAGAACTAAGGGATAGTGCCTAGGCCCAGGGTTCAAGCCCCACAACTGGCCCACAAAAAACAAACTAATAAAAAATTTGCTTTAAAATTCTAGGGAAATTTCAATTGTCTATATATATGTAGTTTGCTGTTGTTGTTGTTCCTTTTTTTCTTTGTCAGTTGTGGGGTTTGAACTCAGGGCCAGGGTGCTATCCCTGAGCTTTTGTGATCAAGGCTAAGACTCTACCACTTTGAGCCACGTACCATTTCCAATTTTCTGGTGGTTAATTAGAGATAAGAGCCTCACGACCTTTCCTGATTGGATTGGTTTTGAACAGTGATCCCCATAGCTCAGCATACTTTGTAGACAGGTTTGTAGGAATAAGACAATTGTGCCCGGCTATATGTGGTGTTTTGCCAGGTGCTTTGTGAACATTATTTAATCTGTGCCTATTTTAGGAAGTTGATACTGTGATTATTCAAATGTTTGGGATCATTTTATGTTTGGTTTTAAGAGCAAACATGTTCACTTTTAACATCATGAAACTGATTGCTAGAGTTGTTATGTAATCCCCCCAAATCATCTCAGAAGAAATGACCAGACCCAAATAATCCCAGAAAAGTTTTAATTTAGAGATATGATCTTTATCAATAGTTTTATGTCATTCTATAAGAATTTAAATTGATAGACTTTAATTGTTTCATATAGACATGTCCATAACTTTTAATAATCTGTGATTAGAATAAGGCTGGGAATGTATTTCACTGCTCTCTTTATGAAAAGCATCTTGGGAAACTATTGTTTCTCATAAAAGTCAGCCTAGTGTGAGTCAGCCTCACCATCACGTTTATCTTCCCTTGCTTACTTCCAGTCAGGCTAATAGTTGCCAAATGTATATAGGAACACCATAAAAAATCACTGAGTGTGCAAGTTCACATTGAAGCCAGCTCAAACACTCAGAAAGCTTCCAGAACTACTATGTTAACCAAATTGATACTTTTCATTTAGCACATTTAGATAAAATAGTGAAGCAGCAAGACTCCAAGCTCTCAGAATTTCCTCTTGACTGAGTGAGTACTCCACTTTCCTGGGAATAGCCCAAATTATCTTTGCTCTACAAGAATGGTTCCAAATGGGAGAATGTTTGCCTCAAGGAATAAAAGACTGAGGAAGTCACGATTGTTGGTTGGCTGTGGCTTGTCATTATTTAAATGATGATCATTGCAACTGGTAATTTGTTAAGTATTTGGTTGAATTTAAAAGAATTTTGTGCAGGTCAACAAGTAGTAAATTACCAGCAAATCAATATTCAAAGAAATAACATGATATTGATTATGTAAGTGTACGCAGTGAAATAATAGAAGCAAGTGCATCAAATTGTCAAGAATAGTAACATGTAGAAGATTGGAATTTAAGTACTAAATAGTTTTTTCATATTTGAAATTGTTGATAACATATATGCCCTTTTACAATTAAAGAAGAAGGGATTATATAAGAGATCTAGCACAAGAAAGATTAACATCACAACCAACACAATCACCAGCATAGGTTTAAGTTCTTTATGTTGCTGGAACTTAAAGAATGAGTTTGATAATAACAAGAGATGAAGTAATTGTAAACAAGCCACTTGGTCAGATTCATAGCTCAGATGGATTGCTCTAGTAGCTACATGACAGACAGTTCGGGGTAAAGAAATTGTTGAGTACAAGATAAAAGATTACTGTTATAGTTTCAACAAGAGTTAACAATGACATTGGCATTAGAGTAAAGGTGATGGAGTTGAAAACAATTACTAAGAAAAATAGGTAAGCTTCTATGATTGAAAGGATGTTAAATGTGGAAAGGACATTGAAGAGAAAGGATGGTTTCTAATTTCTCACTCAAGATGAAATGAAGTAACTCTAAGTGTTGTTTTTTTTCTCACTAAGACTTTCTAGAGCCATATATGGGACTATTTGTCTTACATCTAATTTCTAAGGAACATTTCTTCTTGAGAGCAAGAAAATCCAATCATGGGGTTTTCAGAGTGTTAGCTTGGGTGTTTCATTTTCCCGTATGAACATAAGAAGTGTATTTGTCCTTAGTGAATCCAAAAGATAATAACAATTAAATACTATTTGTCCTTTCCTTTAGATAACAGCACTATGCTAAGTCTTCACATCAGTTGGGACCATTATTTCTTAATGCTACAGATGAGAAAACAGAAGGTCAGAGAGGCTGGATCGTGTGCTTGGATCATATAACTGGTTAGATGACAGAGCTAACCTTTAAGTCATAGACCTCTGTCTAAATACATACCTTACTATATAGCTTGGGGGGGTCTGCAAATTATTTTCCACAGATGGCTACATAGGAAATATTCAGGCTTTGTGGATTTCTTGACCATATATAACATATAACATCTCTTATATTTTCTTCTATTTATTTTGATGTTGTCATTGTTAGAACTCCAAAAAATGTGAAGAAAAACCATTCTCAGTTCATAGGCCTTATAAATACTAGCCAAAGCTTAGATTTGAACTATAGTCCATAGTTTACAAATTTCTGGTCAAGAGTACACATGTACATGCACGCATGCATACATGTATACACTCACCTACACACACAATTCCTTGTAGAGTCATTGGTGGTAAAAGGGTATATGAGGTTGAAAAAGAAAAATGGTGAAATCTCTTAAATCTAGGTTTCCTGGGGAAAGGGAAATCCAGCTGGAATAGAGTATCCATGGTAAACACAGGGAGACCACAAGGGTGTGAGTCATCACTAGACCATAGTCTGAACACAATCCCTCAGCCAACAAATGATCCTCAGATGGCTTCAAAATATTAATAATGTCAGGGGTGGGATAGTATAAAGGCTTGAGTAGAGGAAATGTATTCTCTAGATACAACACAGCCTCTGTCCTTCTGGAAAAGAAAACACTGTAGGGATGCTTGAAAGGGTGTGCCTTTCTGGATCCTATCAGAGGAGAGGAGGTGGGAAGGATTAAGAAGAGGAGGGAGTGAGGCAGGGAGAGTTGGGGTGCCTCTCTGTGTGAGCATACAGAATTCTTTTCTCCAGCCACTAAAATACTTTCAGATGGATGGGGTTGGCCTGAGATCATTCTGGAAAAGCCAAAGTTTACAAGTGAATATTTGTGCACAAGTATTCCCCAACAAAAGCTACGTCTTCATAAGGAGACAAGCATACTAAATATTTCTACAGAGTTTGTGGGCTTATGAGAATCTAGCAGGAGAGAGGGTGAAAATAGTCATCCTTTGCTCCTTGATACAGGATAATAAGTAATCCTGTGACTCATGTTCAAGCAAGACTTAAGACTTCTGAGAAGTCTTAAGAACCCTCAGAAAGTTTCAAAGAGCACCGAATACTGTGTCTTCCTGTGTTGTATGTTCTTATAGCCAATAAATGTGTCCTGATGTGGCTGAATAGTGAGATTTTTATTTCTTTCCTTTGTCCTTTTACCACCTTAGGAACTCAAATTTAGATTCAGAAAGTATCTTTTCTTTTTCTGCATTATAATCTATATAAATACCACAATGGGATGGATTTAAATTCCTTTCAGATTCATGACTGGGAAAGTCTGTAATAGAGGCAGAGGCATTATGGCTAGAGAAGGAAATCTAGAGGCAGATGGTATACCCATCACTTCTACTGGGCGACCTGTGCTACACTGGAGGGACACCATGTGTAAACAAAGAAAGTAGCTGGGCTTGGAACCAAATGTGGACTCAGAGGTTGGAGTGGATGTTAAAAAAACATTCTGCAAGAGGTGACATCTATACAAAGCACTGATAGATGGGTAGTTAGCATGAAGTCATACCAGAAAAGAACATTCTAGGCATAAAAATGATTTGTTCAATTTTGGGGACTCATGAGAACATAACATAAGAAGAGAGCTAAAAGTACTTTGGGAATGAAAGATGAATAATGACCAGAGATCAAGCTAGACACCATGGAACCAGAAGGGCCTTGAAAATTTATTAAGACAATGGATTTCATCCCAAATGCACAGGAAACTTCTGGAGGGGTTTGGAGCAAAGAAATGGCTGGATCTGATTTCCATGAGGAAGATGGAAGAGAGTGGGAAAAGACTGGAGATAGGCCAGAAAACAAGGATTTCACTCAATAAATCATAAAAGAATGTAAAGTAATATTGGAGTGAGCAGTCAAAAGAATTTAGAATTATTAATAGTTGTATAGGACATACTGGACTTGGTGAGCGATTTGGATTGAAACTGAGAAACAGAAAAGGATCTAGGACCACTCCCTTCTGGGATTCTGGATTAGATACAAGTCATAATGTGACTTATCTTCATGACAGGGAAATACAAGAAGTAGAACTTTAAGAGGAACAATGAGTTGACTTTTAGATGCAGTGAGTTTGAGCTCCTGGGGACATCTAAGGGACTATGTTTAGTAAACAGTCACATTTTAGACCAAGTTTCAAAAGCAAGCAGCCACTAGGTACCAGTGTTTCATGTATGTAATTCTAGCTATCTTGGAGGCTGAGATCTGAAGAATAAAGTTGGAAGCCAGCCTGGGCAAACAAAGCAGAGAGATCTTATCTCAAATTAACTAGCAAAATGCAGGAAGTGGAGGTGTGGCTCCAGTGGTAAAGTGCCAGTCAACCTTGAGTAAAACTTGTAAGAGCCTGAGGACCTGAATTCAAGAAGCATGTGTGTGTGTGAGTGTGTGCTCTCTCTCTCTCTCTCTCTCTCTCTCACACACACACACACACACACACAGAAGTAGCTAATGATAACAGGTGCTTCAGAGAACAGCAAGTAAGGATAGATAGGTATCTGTCTACTTTTACTCTCAGCTACTTCTAAGCAGGAATTATAACTGTGTATATGAGCATGGAAGTACTATAGTTCATGAATCCTACCTAACTAACCTTCCTGTGTTTGCCTAGTGCATTGTATCATGTTCTGTGTTCTTTCCCAGTGAGTGTTTTACACTTTCTGAGGCTTTTGTACCTTTCATCTATTCTGTACTTGTAGGAGATCACTCATCTCCTAATGAAAATTCATCAGACAGTATCTAATCATGTTCTTTCAGTGTAGTGTCATCAACCTTCAATATCTTCTGTCTTTGTCTTTCCTCCTTTTGCTCCTCCCTTGGTGTTAAAGTGGCATTCATTCCTTTTTGTCCAACGAAGAGACAAGGTCAGGGACTGGAGATCATGTGATTTGCAGTGAGTTCTTTTTGAACAACTAACAGGATGTCAGGGCAAAGGACTAGGTCTACCTCTCTGATGTCACTAGGCTCTGAAGCATGATGTATATTATTGATTTAGGCCCACGTTGAGGTTAAATGATTGGCTTTTGTTGTTGTTGTTGTTCATGGGGCTTGATATCTGGGCTTGGGCGCTGGCCCTGTACTTTTCAGCTCAAGGCAAGCGTTGTACTGCTTGAGCCACAGCGCCTCTTCCGATAAGAGTCTCAAGGACTTCCCTGCCTGGGCTAGCTTTGGACCATGATCCTCAGATCTCAGCCTCCTGAGTAGCTAGGATTACAGGCATGATCAACCTGCACTGGGCAAATAATTGACTTTTGTGTGCTGCTGTTAGTAACTGGCTGTGAGCTGCTTCTGAGGGGGCAGTGTGATCATCTCCTGGAGTTCTAGCTATTGGGTTAAATGAATTCTTCAAAGAAAGGGAAGACATAGCTGTCAGCAGCCACTATTCAGAGTAGCTCAAGGATGGACGTTCCTGCTTGGGTGGTGCGCGAACAGTACCTTGCACAGTGCTATTTAAGGTATGTTTCACCTGCTGGGTTTCACTCCTTCTCTCATTTATCTGTGTTCTTTTTTTACTCTCTTCATTCTCTTTCATACTGACGTCCTTCTATTCAGTTGATCTCATAGTGTTATATCTGTCCAAAAAAGTTTTCCCATCCCTTCTCGATACTATCTTTCCTTCCATCCTCACTGACTTCCTTTTGCAGCTAAAATTCTTGTTTGTACCCCTCATCTTCTTCTACAGGCCATATTCACTCTCCAACCCACTGCAATCTGGTTTCTGTCTCCACAGTTCTTCTGAAATTACTTTTGTCAGAGTTACCAACCTCTTCCTTATTTCTACTTCTGATAGACGCTTTTCTGTTCTTCTCTAACTTCCATTGCCAGGAACTTTTGGAATGATCTTCTCCCTTGGTTTTAGAGAAGCCAGCTCTGCTGGATTTCTTCCTACCTCATCACTTTGTGTCAGGCCTTGGTGCCAATTTCTTCTCTTCCTCCTACCCTTGAAAAGTTACTATTTATCAAGATTTATCCTCTGCCTTCTAGCTCACTCCATGCACAATTGCCCCAGTTTGACTGAGGCCTTTCAGATTTAGAACGATATCTCTCCTTGACTGTCCCATGATGTGTGTTTCAAAGGTGAGCAGGAGTTTTCTTTAACAAAGAAAAAATATATTTATAGCTCTCTGTCACTCTTTCACTTTCTCCCTCTGTCTTTCTGTCTGTTTCTGCCATCTCTGTCTCTCTATGTCTCTGTCTCTGTCTCTGTCTTTCTCTGTCTCTGTCTCTCTCTCTCTCTCTGTGGTGGTTCCCTATGCATATAATGTATTGAGAATCAATTAGTAATGACTACTTGATTCATCTCACACATTTCATTGTCATCTATTTGTCAATGCTTTCTAAATGTACATGTAGTTCAGGTCTATAGGACATTGCATGCAAATATTGTGCAAGTATATCTAATTTGATTATTATAGGGACCTAAATCTGCTCCCTAAACTCATATCACCCGGGTGACTCAGCTCTCCTGTTTCTCAAATAGAAACTCAGGAATTATTCTGGGTCCTTCTCTTTTATGATTTACCTCATCTGATTAACTACCAGCATATCTGGGTTTTATTGGTTAATGTCTTTTAAGCCAGTTAGATAGAAAATCCAGAGCTTAATTTGGTGCTTGTGTGATAAAATAACTAACTTCTGGGAGGTGTGTGTGTGTGTGTGTGTGTGTGTGTGTGTGTGTGTGTGTGTGTGTGTGTGAGAGAGAGAGAGAGAGAGAGAGAGATATTAAGAAATAATGCTTAGCTAGAAAACAAGGCTAGGAAAAAAACCTCTTAAGATGGTCTAAATGGAGGGAAGAGCTTCAGGAAAAGAGAAAAGAAGCACAGAACTGACTAAGTATTAAGTGACTTCATGGTTTTATTCCTTTCCTTTTTTTTCTTTCTTTTTTCCATTAACTTCAACACATTGTCGCCGCTCCAGTTACCCACAAGGACCACTCCTCCTGGGAAAAGCTGCCTATTTTTAAACACAGGGTAATGCCTGTGACATGACATTGCCCATTCTTACCCAGGCCCTGAGAGTATACCATTATGGAATGTTTTTGCCACAAACCTGCTCTGCCTTTATTGACTATATAGAGTTGCAAACGATTGAAGAAGGGACAGTGGAAGGAAGGGAAAAGGAGAGAGAAAGTAGAGGGAGAGAGGTTGGGATTTGGATATATTTTATCCCTTTCTGCTTATGAGAGAGAAAGCAGCTACTAATACTCTACTCTTCAAAGTTCACTTTTTCAGATGCAATTGAACCCTGTATTGGGGTTGGGGGGGTTAGGAGGGTAATACCAGTAAACTGGAGAGAGGGGTAACAATCTCTGTTTACTTTTCCATTTTGAGTCCTTCTTCACCATTAATCTAGACAGCTAATTTTGAATAAGCACATCGTAATATGCAAATAATATACTGAATTGCTGTTGCATCGAGAAAGGCATAATACTTTCTGAGAACTTTGTGTACTTAAGGAAAGAAGAAATGTTCTAAAACACACACATTCACACACACATGCACACAGGTGAGCATATATATATATATATATATATATATATATATTCTTTGGAAAATGCATTGTTTCTAAAAAAATACAAAGATCACAGAAAGTACAAAGAGGAGTAAATTACTTAAAATCTCACTACCTTCCTCATTGCCTTCTGGAATCTAGCTATCTAGATTGAGCAACATATAAAATTTTCGATAAATAATATTATCTTATACTTGCTGCTGTATTATCTGCTTTTTCAATCAACAACATGTTGTGGATTTTTGTCCATTATTGTAACTGTAACAAAATATCCAAGACTGAGTAACATTTTACAGTTCTGGAGGCTGGGAAAGCCAAGAACAAGGTGGCAGGTTTGGAGTCTGGTGAAAGCAGTTCCTTGCTTCCAACATGACACCTGTTACTGCAATCTCTGAGGGCATGGTAGAAGTTAGAAAGTCAAACAAGCCAAATGCTCTGTGAAGCTTTTAAGAGCCTTGCACTCACTTACTAGGAAAGAGACCTCATGAGCCAGTCACTTAATATCCAATCACCTGGTAATGCTTTCTCATTGGCCATTAAATTTCAACACCCAACTTATATAGGGTGTTTGGTGTTCCAATAAACAGTGACTTATATAATCATTTTTAGTGATCTCATGGCAGGAAGATCCCATACTGATACTTCAATTATCAGTACATATGCTTCCGTACTGCTTTGTTACTATAATATGTACTTTTTCTAAAAATAAAATATTGCATAGTGCTTTCTTGGTTTGTATACAAAATTTAAATTAAGATCTTAGGTAAAATATCTAGAAGTAGGGTTTCTGTTGTTTGTTGGCAACAATTCACAATAAGGCATACATATCATAATTTATTGTGTGTTACCAGTGATTCTAGGTGATGTAGGGTACAGATACAGAAGTTCATTTTAGGCAATTACCAGTGGAGGTATCTTGGAAGAAGCAAGACAGAAAAGCAGCCTTGAGTGTGAATAGATTCTTCAACATTGAAGATGATAGGGAAGGCAGGATGAACCAAGCAGTAAAAGGAAAAAAGGGACAATAGACATCTACATGATTAATGTCAATGCGTAAATCAACCGAAGGCTAGGGCTGGATAGAAGGGCTTCAAGTAACAACCTAAGGTAACCTATTAAAATTTATTACATAAACACAAGAGTAGATGTTCTAGAGGGTTCATATTCATGGAAGACAAATAAGAAAGTGGAGTTTTCTCTTCTTTTTGGCAATCCTGGAAATTGAACTCAGTATTTCATACTTGCTAGACAAGTACTTTACCCTTTGAACCATGACTCCAGCCAATATTTGCTTTAATATTTTATATATTTATTTATAACACACTAGGTGTACAAGCAGAGTTTCCCCGTAATATTTCTACACATGTATACAATGATCTTCATGTCCCCATCGGTCTCCTTCATTCCTTGCCCCCCTTTAAAAACTATTTCCCCAGGGTTCATTGTTATCTATCTATCTATCTATCTATCTATCTATCTATCTATCTATCTATCTATCTATCTATCTATCTATCTATCTATCTATTTTTGTTGGTTTTGGGGCTTGAACTCAGGGCCTGAGTGCTGTCCCTGAGACTCTTTGTGCTCAAGGCTAGCACTCTACCACTTGGACACAATGTAACTTGTTTTTTGAGTTTAATTGGAGATAAGGGTCTCACCCACACTTTTCTGTCTGGGCTGGCTTTGAAATGGCATCCTCAGCCTCCTGAGTAGCTAAAATTACAGGCATAGGCCACCGCTGTCTGGCTCATTGTTTTATTTTCATATTTGCAACTAAAGCTAATTGGGCTGTATTCACCCTCATTCATCTTCCTTGTAAATTTTCCCTAGTCCTATTTGTATTCGCCCCCAACAGGGTCTATTTGACTTTCCATTCATTTCTTTTCTAAATTGTTTCGTGGATTAGTTTTACAAAGAATGGGTAAACAGGCCAGAGATACCACCCCTGCAGAAGGTATTTCAGAACATCAGACTAAAGTGAAAAAAGATCTCTTCTAGATGAGGATTGTGAGAAGGGAAAGATTGGGGAATGTTCAAAAGACTTTGTGAAAGAAGACTCTATAAAATTTGGCAATGAATTGAGTGATTAGATGTCTAGCTGTAATTTAAAGCTAAGCAACCAGTAGGAATACTTTTAGACAAATAGGAAAAGAACATTAAGTTAAACCAGAGATTTGGGTCAGGTGGAAAGAGTAAATCTATAAAGTTGTTTGCATGAAGGTAATGAGGGCTATAGCAGTTTTTCTGGCTGTTATAACAAAGCAACAACTGTGTACCTAAAACAACGGAAATTTATTGTCATGCAGCATGGGAGGACAGAAATCCAAGATCAAGGTGTTGGTTCCTTCTGGAGACGATGATTAAGACTCTGCTTCTAACCTCAAGCCTAGCTTGGGATAGCACCAGGCAGTAGTCCTTGTCTTGAGGATGGTGTTTTCCTGTCTCTTCCAATCCTCTTCCTCATATGTTTATCTTTCTATTCCGATGTCTTCCCTCACCAGGTCACATCCCCCTCCCAACTGCCTCTTCCTAATCATTTATAAAGAAACTATATCCAAATAAGATCACATTCACAGGTATTTCAACACCTTTATGGAATGACACAATTCAAGCCATAAAAATGTCCATCCCAGTCCATGTTTAAAGAATGTGAGAACATTAAAATGGGAGAGGGACAAACAGATTAGTGGGATTAATGTATTAATAATCCTCAACATATTGAGAATGCATTGGATCCTTAAGTGTCGAGAGATGGTTCAGTTTAATGTTCTGCTTAATGTAACATTTGCCTTTTTAATCGCTATGAAAAGTGACTTGACTTCTGCTTGGATCTTTATAGTGACAGGGAAGTCATTTCCTTGTTAAGCTTTAATAAGTTTCTACATTGAGAGAAAATATGGCACCTAATGCTATTGCTCATTTCTCCCAGTCTTTCCTCCAGGCTTACAAACAGCCAGGCCCTTACGTGTTATTGGGTTGCAAATATTTAAGCTACTTTCAGGCTGCCCCTTTCTTGCCATCAAAACCCAATTCTTTTGCCACCGCTATATAACATAGCTGTCAGATCTTCCTTGTTTGACCCTTATGAGCATACCTCTCAAAATTCCAATGACTAGAGACAATGCACTGATCATACCCAGAACAATTTGTGTATGAGGAGGTGCACTGTTGTGTCTAGTATTGCACACCAGGAGTCTGTGCACTTAGCCACAGGGTACTTTATAATAATGTGAGCAATTGAAATATGTAGGCATTTTTCCTTATTAATAGATATTTGACATAGAGTTTCTAATACTGAATTTTAGCAATCATTATCAAGTTTTGCACTTACATTTAAACATAGATTTTACTTTGGAAACCTGAATTTTATCTTTGGTAATTTCCCCGTATTTATAGATTTGTGAGATCTCCTTGAATCCCTCTTTTGGTATTCACTATTACCATTGCCCTTAATTTTACACTACTTTCAAACTTGATAAATTTACATGCTAAGAATTCTTTAAAGATATTGATTAAAATATTGAATGAGATAAGGGTAAATGCATATATCTGTACCCCCAGAAAGCAAACTGGGCAGTCTCAATATTTGGTGAAAGTTATTATAAATGTAGAGCTACACACATTCCCACCATTTTACTAACATATCACAAATGAAATTTTATCTAATGTCCCATTATATTAACTTACACTTTCTCTAAGGAATGGTCTTGGTCTAGGAATACAACTAAACAACCAAAGCAATATCACTGGTGAACATAGCTATGCCAGTTTCAACAATCACCTCTTTTTTATCTAATCAATTAAAATTGCCTAAATAAAACATTGAAGATATTTCTGGGAATTGACATGAATCTCACTAATCTTTAATTTCAACATCTGTCCCTTTCTCTGTACTAAAATTAAAATATCATTCAGTCTTCAGTCTTCTTACATTGCTCATTATCTACAAAGCCCACTGATAATTCTTGTTCAATCAGCAAAACAGGTCATATTTTAATCTTAGGTTCAGTAGTAAAACAACAGACACTTCTTCATGGGTTATTAGAAGGTGTTTGATTATTGTGAGACAGTAGGAGAAGAGGAAAGGAAGGAGGGAAGATTTCTGGATTTTCTATTTGTATCATGAGAATATAAGAAATATGGCACCAATTCAGAGTGACCAGGACACACAGGCATAGGAAGATTGGGTCTGTAATCCTTAAGCAAACGTGCATATGATTTAGTCCACATAGTCTTTGGGTATGGATAAGAGCATACTACCAGTAACTATCAAATGGCATTTCATAACTACACAATCTTATCCTCATGGAATATCCCCCTTCCCTATTATTTATTGGAATCATGAAAAGAACATGACTTACAAATCAGTGTCCACCACATTAGGCAGTTCTACTGTTTTCCATTGAACTCTGGCAATAGTCTGTAGCATGTCTGCTGATGCTCAGTGTTTCCAGATGATGTTCTGCCCCTACGGTTTCTCTGGGGGAGAGCTGGCTTCTAGTGTGGCCCAAGGCTGTAAAATTCTTAAGTGCCTAAATGGTGCTGATATCCTTCATTCATGCCAGCAATGGAGAGAATGATCCTTATCCTCAATTAATGCTATCATTTTTTATTAGGCTTTAAAGCAGAATTGCCTGTGAATTGTGGGATTCTTGCATTTGCTTATAAAGGTTTCCTTTTAGTTTCTTCCCAAGATACCCAGAGCCTAGATTGTAAAATTGTGTAATTGCTGAAATGCCATTGTAGTTTTTCCTTTATCCTTGATGTTTTATCTGTCCATAGACACAAGCACATACCTCCTCTTTATGTAACCAAAACCTCAGCCCTTCTTGAGATCTATTTATGGAAATACTGTGTCCATTGATTTGCCAGATGTACCACTATTTCTGGTATATTGAAATTCACTTTGTCTTCATTTCTGTTGTATTTGGGTAGAATCTCTCATCACATGATATATTGACTCCAAAGCTTCTGTTGATAAATAAGGTAGACATATCTACTTACTAAAGGGAAATAAGAATCTCATCTTGGAGGAAAAGTTGGAATAGATACATTTATATATTTGAGAGTCACCCAGTAATTCTGTTTGCAAGCTTAATAATAGAAAGAGTTGACAATGGTGGTCATGGAGAGTGGGGAAAATGTGGGGCGCAAACAGGACACTAGGAATAAATTTTAAGTATTAGAATAGAGAAATTGAACTACCATGGAGACTGAGAACTGATGTCTAGAAAAGAGCATTGCAATGAAAGCAAAGGAAGTAGGGAGCTCAAAATATTACCCCCCCCTAAAAAATCCTCAAAAAAATAACAACCCCATTAATAAATGGACTAAAGACTTAAAGAAAGACTTTGCTGAAGAAGAAATATGAATGGCCAATAGAAACATGAAGAAATGTTCAACATCACTGGCCATAAACAACATTGAGTTTCTACCTCACCCCAGTTAGAATGGCCATTATCAAGAAATCTAATAACAACAGATACTGGCTGGGATGTAGCCAAAAGGGAATATTACTACACTGTTGGTGGGAGTGTAAACTTATTCAACCACTCTGGAAAGCAGTATGGAGGTTTCTTAAAATATTAAACATAGAGCTCCCCTATGACCCAGCAATCCCACTCCTGGGCATTTACCCAAATGACCACAAACCATCCCACACTAAAGCCACCAGCACAACCATGTTCATTGCGGCCTTATTTACCATAACTGAGATGTGGAATCAATCCCCCTCAGTGGATGAATGGTTCCAGAAAATGTGGTATATATACAAATGGAATTCTGTTTCCATCAGAAAGAATGACATTGCCCCATACATAAGGAAATGAAAGCCTCGGAAACATAGTCTGCATACACTGTTTCCCTCATTTGTAATAACTAGAATATGTATAGGATTTTCTTAGGAGAGTACCACAATAGCTCAATAGCTATGTGCATATGAGCATATAAAATGATGCTTATTGAAATGAACTCCAGGAAATGGAAACAAAATATTTTTAATTGTACAGTTTGCAGTTATTTCTTCCTTTTTCCCCTTTGGTTTACTTCCTGATGTCATTTTTTTTATTTCTGTACATGTTGTCTTGTATATATCTAATTTGGGGAAGAGAAGTGGAATCACAGAAACAAACAGTGGGGCAAAGGGTGAACCAATTCAGCAGTGACACTCACTAGACACCATGTTGGAAATGAACTTTACAACTTTGGAAGGAAGGGCGTTGGGAAGGGAAAAGTCAGAGAAAACCAGGCAAGGGGTAACACTGCTCAAAAAGAAATGTACTCATTATCTGACTTATGTAACTGTAACCCCTCTGTACATCACCTTTACAGTAAAATGTAAGTTAAGAAAGGAAAGAATGGGGAAGCAACTATTAGTACAAATCACAACAATGGCTTCCAACAAGAGGGCGACTTGGTACCTTTCTATTGTGGAAAGGAAAATGGGAATTTCACTGACAAGGTCAATGAAAGTGATTTTGATAAAGTAATGCAAATGAGTGATGTGCTATAATTATGGAAGAATGAATTATGTAGAAAATGAGGAAATTATTCTCTTAGGAAGTTTGAATTGGAAATGAAGAAGGAAAAGAGAGGGTGTTAGTTATAGTTTGCTCAGAAAACCTCATCCTGTGGGACCAAAGGAAAGAGACTAAAAATAGGTACAGAAGTAAGTTTAAGTGTGTGTGTGTGTGTGTGTGTGTGTGTGTGTGTGTGTGTGTGTGGTATACACTTTCATTTGTGTTTTGGAGGGAGTGTTGGAGTTCACAATGAAATGCCCCTATTTTATTATCAAAGAAAGAGGCATTGTCATTATGTATCAAAGGTCATGGGAATAAGTTAACTGAACCAATGGAGGCAAGAGAAAAATATTAAGTATTTCAGATAGCCCCTAGAGAGGAGAGGAAATAACTTTTTAAAAAGGCAAAGAAAAGAAAAATAAGGAAACAAATAAGAAATGAAAGCCATGAGAATGGATGGCCAAAGGAGAAAGGAAGGAAGGTCATCAGAGGTGAAGATGTCAAGAATAAGATTGGGATTAAATGGCTGTTTCACATAAATATATAAGTTTTCTAATATAAAGATAGAAACTGGGGTGGAGTGGGAGACTGAGCCAGCTGATACTCTCAATCCACACGGACTAACCAGGGGTTGAATAGTGAAAGACTTCAAAATTATTTTGTGAAGAAGGAAGAAGAGTGAAAGATATATCCAGTTCTCATATGGAGAATTCAGGTAAAGGCAGTTTCTGGGACACATGAAGCAGATGCAGTTTCTCCCTTTTAATACATGGCTACGGTCAGTTTATGAACCTTAGGGATTTTGCTGTATTTATATATTCCCTTGAAAATAATAAACTTGTTTGTCTCTTAATAATCTCTAAAGCAAAATGTTAAACTTTGAACTAAGAACTCTACCCATTGTTCCCTACACTCAGCCAGACTCTGATCGTATTAGCTGAGTAACTAAGGCATTTGTCTTCATTAGCTAAGATTGACTTCTGAAATGCTTTGCATGCAAAAGAGACAGTGACCTTCACTCTTTCATTCTCATAGATTCGGAGAATAATCTAGATGCTAGTTTTTGCTTCCAGCAAAATAAAACTTGTCCCTATCAATTTAATTAACTGTTTCCAATTGTCTCTAGTGTTTTACAATGTATTTGCAACCTTAGTCACACAGACTTCTATCTATATTTCTGTGGAGTACAAGAATTTGAGCAACCCCACCCAGTTTGCCACCAGCATGACATAAACACTCTCATCTGGAAGGGTGATTTATTACTGGGGAAGGAATTGGGCAACAAAGAAAAGGGAGATGAGTGGAACCCACTAATGAGGTTGGTGGAGAAGTCTTTTGGAGGATGCTCAAGAGAAATGAGCAGAGGTGCTGGGTTGAGGGAGGACAAAGTATCAGTGGCCAAGACTGGTAAGTGGCAGGGAAGCCAGTATCACACAGATAGCTCAAGTAAAACATCCCAGGAAAAGAAGAATTGGAGGGAAGTTGGGGAGATCAAAACAAAGAAAACTATTAAAATAAAATCTGGAATAGGAACAGAGAATGGTATCCATTTTCTTCCTGAGTTCCCAGAGCAGAAAGTAGGCCCAATGTTGAGTTCCTCCCCTCCTCTCCTCTCCCCTCCTTTCCCTTCCCCTCCCCTCCTCTCCTCTCCCCTCCTTTCCCTTCTCCTCCCCTCTTCTCCTCTCCTCCCCTCTCCTCTCCTCTCCCCTCCACTCTCCTTTCCTCTCCTCTCTTCCCCTCTCCTCTTCTCTTCCCATCTCCTCTTCTCTTCCCTTCTCCTCTCCTCTCCCCTCCTTTCCCTCTCCCTCCCCCTCCTCTCCTCCACTCTCCTCTCCTCTCCCCTCCACTTCCCTCTCTTCTCCTCTCCTCTTCTCTTCCCATCTCCTCTTCTCTTTCCTTCTCCTCTCCTCTCTTCTCCCTTCTCTTCTCTTCTTCACATTGAAGATTTACTTAATATCATAAACTCAAACCATCAGTAAAACATGTATGTGTGTGTATATATATATACATACATATATATAATTATTTCAATAAAGAAAAGGGAAGTGTGATTAATGTCCAGGGTAAACCAAGCAACGGTCTCAAAACTATGTGACTCCAGGAAAGCAGTTAAAGGGATAGCGCTTCGATCATGTTTGATGCGAGGTTGTGGAGCTTAGATGATTTCTTGTGGTTGAGAGCTATTTTTCCAAGATATTATGTCAATAAAAATACTACTTTAAAAATTCTTTTCTCCCAAGCATCCTTGGTTTGAAAGCAAGATCTTTTTGTTTGTTTCTTTGGGTTCCAATGAACACAAAAGCAGTCTCTTTGTGGGGCACTCCGTAGTTTTCGGGTGCTCATTGCCAATACATCAGATTCATGGGTTAAATAGATGTCACCAATGATATGATTGGGAGCAGGGAAAGCAAGAGAAAAGTGTCACACTGTCCTGGTATGAGCTTCTGAGTTTGGGTTTGCCTGCAGCTGGTCTAGCAAAGCTGCAACCACGAACATTCTGTAATGGAATTTCCAGCTTGTGCGGAGTGGTCTGTCTTCCTAGCTAAAGCTGTGTTAGAGGCATACCTTGGCTTGCAATGGCAGTTCATGGTCCCTATGGGAAACAGCTAGTGAATCTAATTCTAGTCTAACTAAATCTGAATCTGAACTCTGACTAAGTTCCTCCTTTTTAAAAATCATTGCTTTTGGGTTTTCGTTTGCTTGTTTGTTTGTACTGGTCCTGGGCTTGCAGGGCCTGGGCACTGGCCCATCATTTTTGTGCTCAAGGCTAGCACTGTACCACTTGAACTACAGCTCCACTTTTGGCTTTTTGGTGATTGATTGGAGATAAGAATCTCAAGGACTTTTCTGCCTGGGCTGGCTTTGAATTGTGATCTTCAGATCTCGGTCTCCTGAGCAGTTAGGATTACAGGAGTGAGCCATCAGTGCCAAGCCAAATGATAACATTTTAAGGTTGACTTATGCCTGCAAAATGAAGGCCTTTGACTTATTTCAGCTTACAGAGACCAAATGCATGTTTCCTTTTTTATGGGGGGGGGATGGTAGGACATGTGTTTTTAATAGACCTTTAATTCTGCAAGTGAGTACAAACATAATATTGCTTAGTACATTGCAGGCTACCAGTAAAGATATTGGAAAGTATCATGAATTAACAGGGGTGAGGGCAAGAGTTTATATGGTTTAAGAGTTGAGAAATGGAACACCTGTACATTATTTGCATTATTTATGGTAACATTATGATGTCCCATCTGTCTATAACTCTTCCTGTTTTTAACCTCTCTATCATCATTAAATTACAGTTGGTGCCAGTGGCCCAACCCTGTAATTGTAGATAATTAGGAGGCTGAGATCTGAGGATCGTGGTTGGAAGCCAGTCCAGCAGCAAAGTCCATGAGACTCTTTAACTGCCAAAATACCAGAAGTAGAGCTTTGGTTCAGGTGGTAGAGTGTGAGCCTTGAGAAAAAGAAAACAAAACAAAAGAAAAAACAAACTGAGGGCCAGCACCCAGTCCCTAAGTTTAAGCCTCAGTACTGGCACATCCCTCAAAATAAATGTATTCAGCATATAGCAAAATGGAGATTTAAAGGGACTTCCGGTCATCATAATGCTCCCACACTGTGTTAGAAAGACGCAGAGACTAAGAGCTGGAAGCTTTTCTTTCACTATGCATGGCCTGGAGAAAATTCTCAAGGCAAAAAAATAAAAACATAGTAATATCATTAGATTCATCTTGAAGAAAGAATTTGGGTATAAGTGGAAAATTAAGAATGATGTCAAATACCAAGTATTCACAGAGATATGGAAGTGTTTTTTTTTAAGGCAGAGTATTCTTTATCTTGGAACAAATATATCAAATGTGCGTTTTAGTGTCTATTTTTTAGTGGTCCTCATGATAGGCTGAACTCAGTGTCTGTTTCTGTCCTTTCAAAGGGGTATGCTGTCTGGAAAGGCCACCAGAGTAACTAAGTCTGACTGTGTTATTCTCTACATGTGACATTCTCTCTCCTCTCATGTTCTCCAGGGTATATATGAGCATGAAGGAGCTAAAGGAGACCCTGAAGCTCAACAGTACTCATTTCCTCAACATCTACTTTGCCAGCTCAGTGCGGGAAGACCTGGCAGGTGCAGCCACCTGGCCTTGGGACAAGGAAGCTCTCGGCCACCTTGGTAAGTGAGATTAAAAACCAAATACAGTAGAAAAGTCAAGGAGGTCTAAAGGCATTTGTGTAAGTGAATGTGGGGGTGGGGTGGGAGAAAGACTAACATAAATGTGTTCAATGAATTAACAGTTCACAGCTTTGGGTTAAAAAAGCTATTTAGGAGATTATCAAATGTTTCAGTGCAGGCAAATAAGAGACATTAGGGAAACAGTATAAACCTCCCAGAATAATCTAGATGGATTCTATAATCTAAATACAAATAAATTGTTGGAATGAATGAGGGAAGGGGTAACAAGTTTGACAAGAAATGTAATTATTACCTTACTTATGTAACTCTAACCCCTCTGTACATTAGCTTGACAATAAAAAAATACTAAAAACAGAGATTTATTTAAAGCTTAGAGAGCTCACAGTGGATAATCTATGAAAAACATGGCTAGATGGTAAAAGCTGGTTAACAAAATACATTGTACCAAGCCAGGAACCATGGTTTACATCTGTCATCCTACCTACTCTGGAAGCTGAGATCTGAGGATCACAGTTCAAAGCCAGCCTGGGCAGGAAAGTCCATGAGACTCTTATCTCCAATAAACTACTCAGACTATTCAGAAAATGCTGAAAGTGGCATTATGGCTTAAGTGGTAGAGCACTAGATTTGAGCACAATGAGGCCCAAGGATAACACCCAGGCCAGGAGTTCAAGGTCAGGCCAAAAAAAAATCACTGTATCAAAATCTGGTGGGCATTTTGCTGGGACTGGGCACTCAAGGAATTCTGAAAAATTCAGACAGGTAGAACTTCCTTGCTCACTTAGGAAAGTAGCAGGCACTTTCATGCTGAGTGCAACTACTGAATACACATGAGAGACCATCTGTTTTAATTGTCTTACCTATTATTGTACAGAAAATCTTAATTAGCTACCACCAAGGGGCATTATCTATTTAATCAAAGCTAGTTTGTACATATGTATATACATATACACCCATACATACATATGTATATATGCATACATGTATATATGACACATTGACATATGTATATACACATGTATGCATATATACATGTATATATAGATACATATCATATATCAATATGGATGGATATTGAGAGTTACATGTGTTTATTTGTGTGCGTATATCTGTGTATATATATCAGAACACTGGTGGGCTTCTTACATAGACTAGACCCTCAAAAAGATACTAGGAGATATATATGTGTCTTGATAGTGATGTATCTATGCCTTAGGCAATGGAGGAGACAGTAAAATTAACTGTTTAAGGATCTGAAAAAAGAGTTTTTCTAGTAAGGATGACTGGGTGTTATTAACTCTATAGAAT
Source organism: Dipodomys ordii (assembly GCF_000151885.1). Classification (NCBI taxonomy): domain Eukaryota; kingdom Metazoa; phylum Chordata; class Mammalia; order Rodentia; family Heteromyidae; genus Dipodomys; species Dipodomys ordii. Next base: position 8,007,516 of record NW_012267243.1, on the reverse strand, counting down.
CTGAAACAGTTTTAGGAATAGGCAGTTCTCTTTAAAAAATTTATATATATATATTATTATTATTGTAAAGGTGATATACAGAGGGGTTACAGTTAAATCATTCAGGTAACAAGTATATTTCTTTTTAACAGTGTCATCCTTTGCCTTGCCCTCTCCCAGTTTTTCCCTTCCATTCCCCATCTACAAGTTGTACAGTTCATTTTCAATATAGTGTCTAGTGTGTATTACTACTGCATTTGATCACCCTTTCCCTAACCTTTCTGTGCCTCCCTTAATCTCAGGGCAGAGAAACTTACGAACAAGACGAAAAGTACAGAAAACAAAAACAGCAACAAAGAAAAAATCTTCTTGTTTCCATTTCTTGGAGTTCATTTCCATGAATATTTTATGTGATCATATGCATGTAGCTATTGGGCCTTTGTGATACTCTCCTAAGAATATCCTCACTTAGTTTCACCGTGTGAATATTCTAGAAACCTGTATGATTTATCATGTCCTAGTGTAGTGTTCACTTGTAGATTTATAGGCTCATGCTAGTTACCACAAATGAGGGATATCATGCAATCTGTTTCTTAAAGTCTGGCTTACTTCTTTTAATTACTATAACTTTTTTCCAAGTCTTTCCATTTCCTTTTGAAGGGTACTAGGGTACAATATCACTCTTTTTGGTGGAGGAGTAGAATTCCATTGTGTGTGTGTGTGTGTGTGTGTGTGTGTGTGTGTGTGTGTGTATCTCACATTTTTGTGTATATGTGTGTGTGTGTATTCATATATATGACATTTTCTTGACCCATTTGTCCATTGAGCGGTATCTGGGTTGGTTCTCGCTCTTGGATATAGTACACAATACGTATGAAGCTATTTTTTTTTTACCACAAGTCCTTCTATTCCTGGATCTAAGCCTGTGAGGAATTAGAAAACTTATGATATTTTTTGTGATCTGAGCCTATGAAGGCAGGGCATTATTTGTGTTGATGGCATATTTCTTGGCTTTAAAATATAAGAAAAATTTCAGAGTTTAAAAGGCTTAACAACCTCTGTTGCTCATACCTGGTTTAGGTCATTTTAGACCCTAGTAAGTAAAGATTCATGTTATGATCTTTAGTGTCTATTATAGAACAGTTGAATTATCATAACTAGAAAATGAGGAAATAACCCAGACAAGATTACAAAGGATGAGAAAACAGAAATAAATAACAAGTAAGAGAAATAAATTGTAGGGTATTGATTCAAACTTCCCACATTTGTAACTACTAATGTAGATGAACGAAAGATACCAATTCAAACTCAAAAAATGTCAGACTGAAAATGTTAGCTTTAGACTATTTGTAAAAGATGTATATTACATAAAATGTCAAGGCAGTTGAAAGTAAAAGGATGAGATAACACATAAAAGGCAAATACTAATCTAAAGAAAAACAATGTTGGTTTTAATATCAGATAAAGTACACTGTGAGGTACTAGTATCAGATATAGATAGGACTACTTATGTTATAACAAAGTAAATTCAGTTGGCTAGTGCAATCACAATGAATTTGGCCATAATCGATAATATGCTCTAAGATATATAAAGCAACATTTGATTTAAAAAATGTAAAAAAGAAACAGATAAACCCACAATCATAGTTGCAAGTCTGAAATAACTTTTCTCAGAAAGTAATAGATTAAAGACATAAATATTGAGTAGAGATATGAATATTTGAAAGCACGAAGAACAATTTTGACTCATTTCACACAATTAAACCAGTGTATTTACACAGAGCAGTGTGTATGTTCTTTGTTCATGTGACTTGGAAGACTTGTCAAAGGAGTTCTGTACCAAAGTAATTTCAAAGGATTGAAATAAAAAAAACCTTGCTCTCTGATTACATTGGAAATAGGCTAGAAATCAATAATAACAAGACAATAAAAATAAGGAAATCCTCATGTATTTAGAAACTGAGCAATTTATTTATAATTATCCAATGACTCAAGCAGCAAATTATAATGGAAATAAGAAAATATTTTAAACAAAATGATTATAACAACATGGCATATCAGAACTTGTATATACAAGAAGACTCACACAGGGCAAAATTTATAGCTTTGTGTTTTAGAAAAGAATAAAGTCTGATCTAATTATCCAGCTTAAGAAGCCAGCAAAGAATATCATATTAAGCTCAAAGAATGAAGACAGAAGGAAATAATAAAAGAAGACAAGACATAAATAGAGAATAAACTTTCATTAGAAAAAATTAATAGAGCAAAAATTCTTTGGATAAAGGAAAAAAGTCTTTGAAGGAGAAAAAGTATTGCTAGGTCCCTGGAAAGACTAAGCCATGGAAGACTTACTCAGGAAAAGTATATATTACCACCATAAAGAGTAAAAGAAGTAACATCTTTTCATATACAACAAAATATTCATAGGCAACAACTATTTTCAACAACTAGTGTTAGAGCATTTGAATAATCAGAGGCAAAAGAAAATGAACCTAACCTAATTAAGCCTCATAACTTACTAAAATAATTCAAACTAGATCATATATTTAAATATAAAAGGCAAAATTGTAGATCTCTTTTTTTTTCTGGTCCTATGGCTTGAACTCAGGACTTGGGTGGTATCTCTGAGTCTCTGTGTGATCAAGGCTCATGCTCTGTACTTGAGCCACAATGCCACTTCTGGCTTTGTCTGAGTAGTTTATTGGAGATAAGAGTCTCATGTATTTTCCTTCCCTAGCTGACTTTGAACCACGATCCTCAGATCTCACCCCTCTGAGTAGCTAAGATTATAGGTGTGAGCCCTGAGCGCCCAGAAAAACTGTAGAACTTTTGAAAACAAATGTGTAGAAAATATGTGGGGCAGGACTAAGCAGTGTGCTTATCTAGGATGCCAATAGCATAGTTAAGAAAAATAGAAACTCATACATTGGACTTGATCAAAATTTAAAACTTTTTCCCCCTAAGGACTGCTAAATGCAAAATGAAAGAACAAACTTTGCAAAGCACATTTCTGACAAATACTTTGCATCTAGTAAATAGAGAGCTCTCAAAACCGAACAGTAAGAAGAAACTAACATTTCAGTTAGAAGTGGGCCAAGAAACCAGCAGACATTTTACTAGTTACAGAAATTGAAAATCAGCACATCTAATGATGGTCAACATCATTAGACATTAGGAAAATGCAAATGGAAACCACAGGGATAGGTCATTGTCCCTATCTGTAGAACTCAACTGTGCGTAGAAACAATACTAAGTGCTTGTAAGATTGGAAATAGCTCTCATATTTTGCTGGTGGGGAAGTGGTATGGCTTGGTCACCCTGAATATTTGGAAAATGCCTTATTAAACAAAATAAGTCAAACTCTATTATCCAGTAATTAGATTCTTGGTTGTTGATCTCCTAGCAATGAAAAATACAAGTTTCATTTGCAAATGAATGTCCATAACTTTATATGTAATTGCCCAAACTGGAAATGCCCTACCTCCTTCTCTTCCTCCTCCTTCTCTTCCTCTATCTCTTCCTCTTTCTTCTTTCTCTTCTTCCTCCTCCTCCTTTCCCATTGCTTTTCCTCTTCCTCCTCCTCTTCCTTCTCCATAACTTTCTTTTTGTCCATCCTCTTATGCCATTTTCTTTTCTTGTGCTTCCCCAAACTTCTCCTTCCTTATACTACAAAAAAAAATCCTTTTTATAGTTTTGCTCTTCATTGTGGAGAAGTTATTTTGAGGGAGTATATGTCAGCCAGTAACTGGAAGTTATTATGTAGACACCTGCAGACTGGCCCTCATCCCCCATTTTATGGGCATATAACATTCAACCCTAAAAGTTTTACAGAGCCAGTTTTAAAACTATTGCAACCAATATCTTTTTCTCAAACTGCCTGAGTTAATTTTTTATATAAGTGCTCTAGGAATTATATTCTTTATCATGAACTACTATGGTGGTCTGTGTCAAGCTGAGGAAAGTCAGTTAGAACTTGGAAACATTGCATCCCTTTGGAAGCTCTGTTGTCTGCTGCTAAGGTTTCATCTTTCAATCAACAACTTCTCTCTCTGCTTCCTCTGCACCATCCCCTAGACCACACAACAACAACTCTGTCTTATTGTTTTAGCTTGTTCTTCATAATCAAAGCTGAAAGGTCTTCTGAGAAGGCACATTTACATTCTCCCTGCCAACCCATTAGGAACAGCTGTGTCACACATGGCTACCAATTGCTAAATCCAGGGAGCTCAACTTACAATAATCTATGTGCAGGTTTTATAATACTGGCTCCATTTTGCGTTCAAATCTCAGTACACACATTGAAGTACATTGATTCTTCCAGAATTAAGTTTAATTTCTACATTGAACCTTCCTGGTTTTTTTTTTAAATCTTATTTTCACTCCACTGCAAAGTATACGTTTTATAGAACAGAAAAAGGCTAATATTTCACTTACTATATTTTTTCTGCATAGTTCTTAGTAACTCATGGACTTTATGGAAATATTGATTGAATAAGCAAATGTAATTATTAAAATAATAAAACCAAGCCACGCACCAGTGGCTCATGCTTGTAATCCTAGCTACTTAAGAGGCTGAGATCTGAGGATCTTGGTTCGAAGCCAATCCAGGCAGAAAAGTCTCCACGAGACTCTTATCTCCAATATACAACTCACAAAAAGCTTAAAGTTGCACTGTGGCTCAAATGATAGAGCGCTAGCCTTGAGCACTAAGACACTGAAGGACAGCACCAAGGCCCAGAGTTCTAAGCTCCAGGATCAGCAAAAGAAAAAGAATAAATAAAACCAAACAAAATATGACAACATGCATTTGAAATGTCTTAACATTTAAGATATTAATTTCTCCTCCAGATAGAAATTGCATTTATTATTTTATTATTGTTTTTTATTATTATCTTTAAGTCAATGTACAAAAGGTTTGCCGTTTAACAAAGCAGTTCCTGTATCTTGCTCAATGTTAGCCTTTTTAGTATTCCCACACACTCCTCCAACATACCCCTTCCCTGACTCTTCTTAATTTTGTAGCGCCCTTGTGTTTTTGTGGGAGGCTTTATCTCTCTATGACCACAGAGGAAATGCATATTTTATCCTTACTCATCTGGTGATGCTGCTAACCTGGGATGACCCTCATTTCTCTCACAAGAGCAAGAAATTTCTGTCAGGCTCTGGGCCACTCTTGGGGCTATACCTCACTGATCAGTGATTCCTCTTTAGATATGGGCCACTTACTCAGGAATCTATCAGGCTGATCTTCATACAAGCCTGTTTAGGGTTTTGATTCTCAGAAGGGAGGGTTTAGTCAACTTTACTGTATCCATTAAATTCCTTTTATCTCTCTTCCTTCAGTTTGAGAGGCTGATCTGGGTCTTTTGGGGCTAATATAGCAGTGGGCACTTTGGTATTATAAAGGCCATACTGGCTAAACCAGAGTCCCCTCAGAGGCCCACAAGCACAGCCTTCAGAACTCCACATTCCAGAAAGATCTCTTTCCTTCATTTCATTCTGCTTTTGACTTCTTAGTAAAGAAATAAATGCAGGAAATTCTGGCACCCCCTGGCATGAGGCATTGGTAGTTTTAGAATGTTCTGTATCCCTTTCTGTTGCCTTGAGCTGGTGCTTCTGGTTAGTCATTCATTGTTCAGCAGCCTCGCAGGTTGGTATAGACTGGAGAGTGGGAGGTGGTTGCCGGGAGTCTCCATTCAGAGAGAAGATTGAGGGACCAGAGTATGCTGCCATATATTTTTACTTCCTGTTTCAATGTGGCAGGTGAGAAGAGAAAGCACAAGAAGATAAATTAAATGGTAGGTGAGAGAATCCCATCTGTGTTTTAGCTTTAGTTTCTGATGCAAAATTCTGTCTCCAAAAGGAAAGCTGAACATAAGCAGTGGGTTTGAGTACAGGAAATGATAAATATATTCTTCCTTAACTAAACATCAGTACTATAGAACAAAGATCTTTTGTGTAAAGCTGATTTACTGTCAGGATCTACAAAAAATTTCAATAACAGCCCTAATTTCTTTCCTTCCTTTCATTTTCTTCTCTTTCCAGTTTTGTTTTTGGTTTTCTTTTTGAGACAAAGTATTATTACATAACCCAGGATAGTCTTAGACTCACCCATTTCAGCCTCCAAAATGCCGGGATTATAAGAATGTCACATTACACCTGGCTTAAATGTCTCAGGTTTGTAAAATTTTACCTCACCCTCCTAATCGCAAATTTTTAAGCTGAGCAGCTTGGAGTGACTTTCAAATCCCAGTGTGACGGCTGGGGTGTTTGTCTATGTGAAACAATGTCCAAGTTTTGTCTGTCTTCTGGGTGTCTTTGATCTCAGCATCAGAACAATATAGAAGCAAAGCATGAGGAGCTGAGGGTCACTAAGTGTGTCTTGTGGGAGGTGTTTGTCTCTCTAGCATCAATGACTGTTTCCCAACAGATCCGTCCTGTTTGTGGTCAGTCCCTGGCACCTATTCTCTTGATAAATGAAGATGGTTAGAGGAAAGCCACAAAGGATGAGGGGAAAATGCGTGTGCACACTGCATCATAGAATGGTATCCATACTGGCAAACTGGCTAATGTTATTTTTTCCAGTGATTTTGTTCTAGGAAATAAGCTAGATATATACATTTATTTACCTTACTATAACCTTTTAAGCTAGATTCTTATTTGTTGACCTTACTACTTTAACCTTACAACAACCCATTGATGTCAGGACTCTTGCTATTATCACTGATTATATCATTAAATAGCCCAAGAGCTTTTAAGGCATATCTCCAAAGGAAAGATAAATAGATGTCCAATGAGTGTCCACAGCCATAAAAGAAAAGCACCCTGGTCACTTCAAGGTTATCATGTGAAAGGGCTTCCTAGACCATGATGTAAACCCCCAAAGGTAGGCACTCACTGGTGGTAATGAATGCGGAAGGAAGTGGGAGATGTAGGTATTGGCATCCAACAATAATCCTGGTTTGTTTGAATATTACCATTAAATAGTTCTGGCAAGAAGCATGTCATACGATTGTCTCATCATTTCCACATTATTGCTTCTGAAAAAGGATAACAACACATTTCTCTGGAACAGTGGGAAGACACAGCTCCTTGGCCTTCCCTGGACAGACTCAAATGTCGAAGAGGGCAGGGAAGGATTGACACTCTGGGGATTTGTTTTTTTAATTATTATTTGTTATTATGTCTTGTTTCTTCTTAATGAAAACAAGTCCTTTCACTCCTCTTTTTAGATTTTTGGGCACCAAGTTGTATGCCTCAGTCAGGCTTTGGCCTGAATTCACAGCTGTGTATTTGTCATTTTTTTTTATTAAAACATGAAAGAACTTTTCTAAACTGAATCATGAAATGATGTCTTTCCTCTCATCCGTGTACGTGTGTGTGTGTGTGTGTGTGTGTGTGTGTGTGTGTTTGTGTGTGATTCAAACCTACTCCCCTAATGTTTGAGTAGTGTTGTTTTAGCTGGGACAAAGGATTAGTGTGAAGAATTGTTGGGGAGATCTGATCACAGAAGGGTGGATAGGAAAATATCACTGGTGGACAGGGAGTGAGGACTAATAAGAGGGAGTTGGTATCACTGAAAAATCTGTAGAAGACATGATTGTAGCAAGTGTGACTGTTCCCCCAAGCTACCAAGAAATGGGAATCTTGGGACATAAAATAGGAAATTAAGATGGGCACAGTCCATGATCACACAATTCTGCACACAATACTTTCTAATCATTTTACAAATCCCTGCGTGTTAGTTCTTCTAGGCATGGAAGTAAAAGTAGAGAAATCCTAATAAGACATTAGAGCCTCTCATTTAGGAGACCCAGGGCAGAACTGCAGAGCCAAAATTACAGAGTTAGACTCCAAGTTTCCATAGCCCCAGTGACTCTAAGACGTGGTACACTGGCAGGGGAGTTATTTAGGGAGTCTACGATCTTGGACTTTTCTCTCAATATGTTTTGGTCTGCACAGCACTTTTCCTTACACCAGAACAGTATATAATTCTGCATTTCCAACATTTCTATATTTGCTATATTTTGTGCAACATGCCAAATGTCATAATGTAATGACTAAGTTCATTGATTTAGATGATAGTAAAAACACGTAGATGATATTTAGCAGATGTTTCTTAAATTAAAAAAATCACTGTAAATATGGGTTAAAATTCTAATGTTTTTTTTTAAATTAAAATTTACATGCTGTCTGGTTAACTCTATATTCTTCTGTTTGAGGCGTGCAGTAAAAGAAATTTTGGCCAAATGACCTGGATGTGGAAGGGGTTTTCTAGAAGTGCTTTTTATGCTTTTTCCAAATTTATATATATATATATATATATATATATATATATATATATATAGGATGGTTCACTGAAAGCTGAATGTTTATTGCAGAATTTTCTCAGACAAAGGATATCTCCCTTGGAATTGAGACAGAGGCTTCTAGAAGTTGTCTGGAATCATACTATTTTGAGGATCATACTTGCATTCTCCTGAAGGGTCCAAAAGGTCACACTACTGGCTATCCCTTCTTTCTGGATACATGTTGTTTTTCCTATGCCTTGTCCTTAGAATCTTCTTAATGTGCATTTATACTTATTTTGTCAATAGCAGGAGGAAATCACAAAAAGACTTGAGCTGGCCTATGCATAAAGTGAGGGAACATTTACTGTTTTCTCATAGACACATGAGTAGAAAATAACTATTGGTTAGGATTTGCCTTTATTTTTGGTAGCATTCTCGGAAGTTTCTCTAAGAAATATTGTATTCTAAAAATATCAAAAAGGAGCTGTGTTCAAATATGTCCAACCAGCAAAGGGTTATACAAAATTTCTGTGGCCTTTATTGAAATAATTCTTACAGACATCATGAATTTTCAGGAAATTGTGGCATGCTGCAGTTTTCTCCAGTAGATTTAAGCATTTTGCCACTTTGTTCCTCCAGAATATCAGCCAGGATCAGAATTTATGAATTTAGGCAAAACTGATCAATGTGGATACTTGAACCTTGCAGATGAACTGCATAGCCTTTTAAAGTCTTACTTCCAGCATATTCACTTTTGTAATTCAAAACTTATTTAGAAAAGAATGTAAGCTAAGGAAACTGCAGAAAGACACTAAATGTGAAAAGAAGGAAGAGATTTGATACAGAAAGGAGGATGAGGAAGAAAGCACTTGACAGGCAACGGGGAGAAAACAGAAAACTGCCTTCTTAAGTTATCTTCATGGAAGTCAATATTGATATTCTTGCTAGAGAACTGAATGTGTAATTGTATGTGCACCTGGATGATTTCTGTACTTGTGTATGTTGACATGAAATGGTAGCCATCTTGGGAAGTGGGAATATTGCATTTCACTGGGTTTTTTTCAGCAATAGATGTTACTGATTTCAAGACCTGATTTCAAGGTACATTAATCTTGATCGTGGTATGATACATTATCAGCTATGTACAAGTGAAAGAGAATTGTTGCTGAAATTGTTCTTCTGGAGGGCCAGACAGCCTTTGGACACTGTAATATAGAGAAGACTCCATTGTTGTGAATGAATCCAACCTTGGAAACTAGTATTAGACTGGGTCACAAAGACAGGGTCAGCCAGGGAATACAGCCAAGGGTGACTGAGCTTAAGAGGATTAATCTAGGCCTCTTGACATTCTTGTCTCAGGCTCCAGAGATGAGACTCAGCCTGACCCTGACAATTTTGAGGACTAAAGAAATATAGCCAGGTCAAGTGGTTCAATTACGGGATGAAGAGGGAAACAAGGAATGGATATTTTTTATGATGATCCTAGGGATTGAATTCAGGGCCTGGGTTCTGTCCCTGACCTTCTTTGCTCAGGGCTAGCACTCTGCCATTTGCACCACAGCTCCACTTCAAACTTTGTAGTAGTTAAGTAATGATACAGGTCTCTTGGATTTTCCTGCACAGGCTGGCTTTGAACTCTAATCTTCAGATCTCATCCTCCTGACTAGATAGGATTTTAAGCATGAGCCACAGTCATCCTGTGGGAGTGGAATTTTACTAAGCCAGAGAGATAGATGTTTGGACTTTTGCCCCTTCTTTTTCAAGAAAACAAATCAGCTGGTTACTGGTGGTTCACACGTGCAATCCTTCCTACTCAGGAGGCTGAGACTCAGAGAATGAGGTCTCAAAGACAGCTTCGTCAGAAAAATGTGTGAAACTGTCCCCCATATGACTAGCAAAAACCCAGGCTAAAGGTGTGGCTCAAGTGGTAGAAAGTCAACTGGGCAAACAGGAGGCCTTGAGTTCAAACCTCAAGGCCAAGAACCAGCCAAGAACAAAACAAAAACCAATGCTAGTGTTTTAGCCTCCATTTTCTAGACAACAATACTGAGTTGTAGGAAATCTGACAGCCATCTAGTCCTTGTAGTTGGTGTATGGAGGTGCCAGGTAGCAGACTTATATTTCGACAGCTCCTAATCCTTTCTACTCTCACCTAGAACAACAGCCCTTTACCTATTAAGTTGGTTTTTCTGTTGTTATTTTATTTTTAAATACGACGTGTAAAGCACATACTCAGATATTTTGATTTAATTTATCAGGGATAGCCTGATAAGCTTTATTTTTTAAACTCCTTTGGATGATTTTTTTCCATTTGAAAATATAATCATTGCTGGAGGTGTGGCTCAGGGGTCAAGTCCTTGCCAAGCAAGCACTGAATTCAAATCCCAGGACTTAGAAAACACTTTAAAAAACACAAAAATATCATCCAAAACCTTATTTCCATGAACTATTGTTAACTACTATTAATTCCTGAATAGAACCAAGGCATTGAAAGTAAGAGTTCACAAAAAATACAGAGAAAGTGACTTTACAATATGATTTCAAAGCTAAGCAGAATAGTCTTATTTAATGAGATCTAGGGTAACATCAACTTTTCAAAAGCAGTCATTTAATAAAAATGGAAGTCTAAGAGATCTTATTTAAACAATGCTATTCGGGATGTTCTATAGCATGGGTGATTTTAATAGTAGAAAATGAATCCTGAGCTTAAGTCACCATGATACACGCTCATATTGCTCTGTCCATACACGTAACCCCATACACATATCTAGACCCACACGCACCCATGGAAGGAGTGAAAGGAATGTTTATTGGTTAGTTCTGAGTGTCTTTGTGGCAGGAGGGAAGTATAATGACTATGCCACTAAAAGTCATAAAATGTCTCCTTAGAGGGCTGAAATATAATATTTGAAGTATATCAGAACAGATAGCTCAGAACAGAATGACTGATCTGCATTGAATGCTCAGAGATGTTTTCTAAACCTTCCATTGTAGGTGGTATTGTCCTCAATCCCACATACTATGGCATGCCTGGCCACACCGACATCATGATCCATGAAATAGGACATGTCCTGGGACTCTACCATGTCTTCAAGGGGGTCAGTGAAAGAGAATCCTGTGATGACCCTTGCATGGAGACAGTGCCATCCATGGAAACAGGGGACCTCTGTGCCGACACGGTCCCCACTCCCAAGAGTAAGCTGTGCAGGGACCCAGACCCGGCCAATGACACCTGTGGCCTCGCCCACTTCCCAGGAGCTCCCTTCAACAACTACATGAGCTACACAGGTATGATTGGATTTCCCCCAAAGATCACCTCTACCCTGGAGACTCTCATAGTGGAGGTGTGGGAGCTAGAGAGATTACTGAGCAGTCATTAGTGTCAAAGAATTGAAGTATATTTATTATGGAAATGTTCTCTTCCCCCTCACCCCCTCCCTGCCACGCTATGTTGGACCTGAGGATTACTGAAATATTAGAAACCTTGTTGAATGAATATTTTTCCCACTAGGTTTAAAAATAAAGGTACTTCTCTTTCTTGAATTATAAAAAGAGGACAAAGCCAAAAAGCCCTCCTGAGTTCTAGTCAACTTAGAGAATTTAGGGATTCTTGCTATTGTTCATTTTTGGAAACATTCACTCTGAAGGAGAGTCCAATGTGTGAAAGAGGTTTCTTTATGGTATTTTTTCTTATATATGAATAACATGAGGACCTGGTTAATTTAAGCTCAGGATGCATTTTCTACTATTAAAATCTGAATTTTTTTTACAGTAGCTGTACACTGATTCTTGGCTTGCACTCCATATACCCTGGTACTCTTTGGAAACTGGTGTCCTGAGAGTCACTGCACTGTTTGCTCTTGTCTTTCCTTGATGTAAACTCTGTATTATCCTTCTTGCCTATAGTTTCTATCTTCCTTGTTTCTGGAAAATTGTAACACTAACCAGTGTCCTGAGGATAGACTTCAATTGGATCCTAAACTTAAGGTCTAATTTGACTTGATCCATTTAATCCAATGGTGAAAAAAAAATGGTTTTACAGTTCCAAATACTCCTTCTAGAGCTAACCCCCAAAGGACAATGCATGGTAATGACTTTTACGGAAGAAAGAGTTGGTCCTGCCTGTGACCTATTAAGATATTTTTCTCCATTCAAGTTTCACTGAGGTGAATAATTAAAGTGTAATAAATTTGTAAGCACCAACACCTGCTCCTTCTCTAGTCACAACACGGTGGCCTTTGCCAGGGGCAGAGTTCACATGAGGAGCAGAGGTAGGAACTCCTTAAGTGTCGTCTTTAAGGTTTACAGAGGAATCATATAAGAGAAAAGATGAGGTAATATTTGACTGGCATGTTTTCAGTGGAAACATCCCCAATTCTGATATAACTGATTTGGGGCTGAGGGCATAGTTCATGTAGTACGGTGCTTCACGCCTAGCATATATGCGTCCCAGTACCCCATCAGAAAACAAAGCAAACCAAAACAACAACAACAAATCCTCTCTCAACACTATGAGCACATGGATGGAAAATAGGGGGACTTTCTGGTTCCAAAAGTTAAACTGTTTCCTTGACATTTGGCTTTCTCCCCCTTGAGAATCTCCACTGAATTTTCACTAGTCTTGGCCGGCATCACAGGGCAAAGCAGGTGTCTGCGACTTGAAGCATGAAAGGCCCTCTGCTGAAACAGTGCCATCTTGTGGTTTACCGAAGAAGCAACTGTTAACTCTGCAACCCTGTACGTAACTCCAGGGTGCCAAGTTCACTCTGGGTCAGCTCCACTATTAAATTAATGGCCTGACTTTTGAGATAAGCAAGTCTTATGCTTCTGCCTTCTCTTTCCCACTTCTAGCTTAGACACCTTCTGAAACAGAATGTACTTACTCTTTCAACAAGTGTTTATTGAAACTAGTGCATGCCAAGGTATGGGTAACAATTACCTTGGTGGGCTTTAACAAGAACAATCACTCCATTTCTTATGCTTTCTTATTTTGCCTCCACAGATGATGACTGTACTGACAGCTTCACCCCCAACCAAGTGGCCCGCATGCACTGCTATTTGGACCTTGTATACCAGCAATGGAGTCAAAGCAGAAAGCCCACCCCCATTCCCATCCCACCCATGGTCATTGGGCAGACCCAGAAGTCCCTCACGATCCATTGGCTGCCTCCTATTGGTGGAGTTATATATGACAGGTGAGACAGGTCTTGCAGTGGGTGAGCTGATATATTTTCCTTGCAGAATTTTATAGGAGAGGAAGAATGAGAAGCTTGGGGACCCCTCTTTGCAATTGGGAATGGGTACAGCACTGTTCAGGGCTGCCTCCTCCAGCTAGCTCTGTGCTCAGCTCCTCAGCCCAGTTCATGGGCCACTTTTGTGAGACAGTAGTTCAGCACAGTGTTCACTTCTCAGCCAGGGGTCTGGAGAGGACGGTCAGTATAATAAAGATGGCCTGTAAGAAGTGAGATGGCATTCGCCACCTGTCTCAGTCATCTGTTCTTCTGTGGTATGATGATAGGACAGAGGCTTGCTACTTAAATGGTGCAGTTCAGGGGACGGGAACTAAGTAAGGCAAATTCCTCCAAGCAGTTCTGCAGGTAGATGGGAGTGTACAAATCGCCATGACTGCATTCCATCTCTCTCTCCTGCCTTGCTGTGCCTTTATGGCCACTCTCTTCTGGAATTATCACTATCTGTTCCTTTTCCTATCTGCCTCTCTCATCTGGCCTTTGGGGGTGGAAGTGTAACTACATTTTGTATCTTTTGCCTCTTGATCTGCCACAATGGACACTTCATAAGGATTATCAAAGAAAAGCAAGATAAATAAAGCTAGCTTTCATTCAATTGTCCTTTGCATAACAAATGCCAGGGATTTTTTTGTAAGCACTAAAGGAAGCTGGGAGAAAGAACAATAATTAACAGGGTTATTGGGCTTCAGGTTTAATTGGAAAGGATGAGAATCCCATCGGTGACTTCTGCCGACTGGCCTTGATAGGCAGAAAACCCCATGCTAGATATTTTGTTGCACTTATTTTAGGCAGTTCTTGCAGTAAGCAGAACTCAAAGCCATAGAAGTGAGAAATCTGAGGCAGAGAAACAAATACAGCTGGCCTAAGACCCCGCACTAAGTGGAAATGACTTGGGGAAAGTCACTGGAAATTCAGAAAAGAGAAAGAGGAATTATTTTTTTGAAATTAGTGCTGTCGCATTAAGGAGGTGGATAGCTCCTCTTTCTTGTTCCATGTCTCCTTTCTGGGTGTCAAGGCCCATCTAAGTAGTGAGGTGTCCCCAAACTATGTCATTGTGCCCTTGGGTTTTAATAAAAAATTCCAAGAGAGAATACAGAGAGAGGAGGTTATTATAACACCAATAAATCCTTCTCCAAAGTGGTATTCACAAACCCTTGCGATTTTCATGCTTGTTCTTGATTCTTTGACCCATACTTAGTAATGACATCACTTTAGACCTCACAGGTCTACAATAGAGTTTGCATTGTCAACAGTACCAGGGGCTCTCAGAGGCTTGCTTTGGTAACTCAGCACACATCTATGCGATGTGTATAAGAATCATCTTCCTGCAATTGTGACCTTCTGCCACTCTGGTCACACTGGCTGAACAGTAAGTCCTCTGTGGGTATGTGCAAACTGGAGTTTTACATCAGTTTATGTAACACATGTAAACAATTTAATCTTTCAATTCTCTCTCTGGTACAAATGTTACGATAAAGCAGACATCAGAACTGGCTCAGTCAGGAGTCTGTTGGCAGAAAAGACTGCAATTTGCTTCCTCTTCTCGGCGAGGTGGGCTAGCTTGGAGACCTCCTCACACGTGTGTTGGGCGGACTCGCGTCACATACTCAACGATTTGTGTCATGTCTGGAGTTCTGTTTACTCCACCCCAGTAGGTATTTGGAATCCTATGTCAGAGAGGAGTCCCAGCTACGCACTCGGCCGCAGCCCCGGAAGGGCCAAGTACATCAGGGAAATGTGGTTTGGAGCAGTGTCCTCACTAGACGTGAGTGTGGACTGGAGTCAGTGGGTGGTTTTTAACTACTCCTTTTATTTGCCAAAGTACAGGACAGTATCAAGTTGGTGAAGTTGCTCACAGGAATGAATAAACCCGTATCTTTGGGAAATTTAATTAACCTCTCTGAGCCTGAATGTTTTCATTTGTTTCATTTCATTGTAGGGAGGAGAAATAATGTGTGAAAAACACGTGTAGCCCAAGGCTGGGTAGGTGAGATGTTTAATAAGTAGGAGCTGATGTTTTCATTACTACCTCTACCTAACAGTACTGTTTTACTAGCATTTTATAGGATAGCAATATGCTATTAATACGTGCTGTTGATACATTGCTTGATGAACCTCTCTGAGTTGATGCCTGTATTTTTAGATTTTTGTTCACAGTTAGACTTCTACAAGAGATTTCTAGTATGAAGAGACTCACAAAGTGCAAGTCTCTTGTTATCTGACTATTATTCTTTATTATTCTGGTTGTCCCCACATATGGTGCCCGTGGAGCACTTCATACACTGTGCTGATCCTTTCATAACCAACTCCTGGAGGGGCTGTGGAAGCCATTCCCTGGGCTAAGTGCTGGGGACAGAGGGACAATGGTATTGGTCTGATGCAGCTCACAGGCAAAGGAGAGTATTGGAATATCTAAATTTCTAACACCACATACAAATGTCCAAAGGGAAGAGATAGTAGGAGTGGTGGGAGCACAGAAGAATGGGTCCTAATTCTCAGAAGAGGATGGCAAACACACTGTCAGCAGCATAGAGGTAAGTATTTAAGAAACTGAGAAGCTTAAAACGGTCACTTGAGGGCCAGAAGCAGCACAGCATGGCGAGCTGTGCACAGGGCATGATGTAGGCAAGGCATGGTGATATGTTCATTGGGGTTTTTACATTGCTGTCCATTTCGTGAAGGTGAGATCTACCCAATTAGGACTTCAGCTGAGAGATGATGCTGTCTCCTTTGGCTCTCTAGGGCTTCCTGTGCAGTGCCATCCTCCTTCCTCAGGGCCTTCCTTTTCCTAGTTCTTCTGAGGGCCACTGATCATCTTCGTCTTTTCCTCTTCTCAGGACCCCGGGCAGCATGTGTGATGCTTGCACTGAAGATGGGACGTTCCGTCAGTATGTCTACAAGGCATCCTCGCAGAGAGTGTGTGACTCTTCGGGTTACTGGACCCCAGAGGAGGCTGTTGGTAAAGTACCATGACTTCTTTGATTCATATGTTATTGACCACTGAGATTGGGGATGAAGGAAAAGGGTGAGGGCTAGCCTGGGGAGGAACAGACAATGCATATGTGTTGCTGCATATATACCCGGCCTTGGAAAGACTTCTTGAGGCAGATGTGTGTGGCAGCTGTCCCATCGCTGCCCAATGTGGATATTCAATGGCTGTGATGATGCAGAGGTCAGCACATAACACAGATGGAAAAAGCAGTCAGCCAAAACTTAGGGGTAGCTTTGATGCCTACTTGTCCCTGCATGAGCCTTGGCATACGATAGAGTAAGCTGATCTCCTACTCTCCTCGATCAGGAGGATAATACAGAACAGATTTCAGGGAACACTCATTCACTGGCTTGGCGAATCTGGGTGGGGGTAGGGTGGACTAGGTGTTCCACACGGGCTGTTCTCATCTAGGCTATTTTATGAGTCTATTAATGCCGGTACTACTTGTGCTTTGGATGTGATCTAAGCTAGGCTCTCCGAGGGGGAAGATGTTTTTGTTATCTTTTTTTCCTGTCCCTCCCTCGACTTCTCAGGCACATACTCACATACTTATATCAGGAACGGGGGAGAACATTTCAGCATGAATCTTTTCCCAGTTCCAATCCAGAAAGTGTTATTGACATGACTTTTAGCACCTTGTGATAAATGGTTTGATTTCTTCCCTCATCATCCTCTTCAGTGTTTCCTAATCATCATCTGTTAGCTTTGCTTTCCCCTCCCTGCCCCTACTTATGTTTTTTAAGTTCCAAAAACTTACTCAGAAATATGTGTTGGATTCAGTCTTTCTGAATTAACTTGTAGCTTGGCCATGAAAATCAAAAGGAAGACAGTGGCCTAAGAGTGCATAGTACCTGAGCAATACCATCTGGGGCTTCCAGGAATTCCAGTGGCAGAGTTAAAGGGAGACCATTCTATGACTGACTTATATATGATCATTTCAATAAAGCTTTTCAGGGAATAAAGAAAAGTGGATATAACATTTATGGAACTTCAAGGTTGGCACTTCAAAAAAATCCATTTTCTGTGGTAAACAGTTGGTTCAGTGCTGGAGCTTTAATGTCTGTTTGCCTTCCTGATCCCAAACTTTTCTTAATGCTTATTTTTTCTAAATAACATTCTTATCAGAATTCAGAGTTATCTGGTGGTGGAAGTGAATGGAATTAGAAATTCTGGATTCTAATTCTTGCATCTTTAGGCAAACCAAGTCATCTTTGAAGTCACCTACTTAATGCTTCACAAGAACTTCTAATAAAAACTTTCTGACAGTGCTGTAGGGTGACTGAAAAGGGCCTTTAATTAGCTAGTATTCTGGGGTAAGCACTGGAAAACTGCTAAAAATCAAACAAACTAGTGTTCTTTTACAAAAGGGAGAATGATCTATCTATCTATTCTCTCTGTCTCTCTTTCTCTCTCTGTTCTTCTAAGGTGGGGATTAAATATTAGTACTTATTTCTAAGTAGGAAAATCAATACAGGTTTGCTATAGCCACACAAGGTCTGGCCCAGGGCCAATCAAAAGCTGACCCTACTGATCTCTAATTCACTACTGTCTCTTTAATTTCCTTCATGTGATATTGAAAAAAAACAACTTGTATGGATTATTTTCACAGAGCTGACCTTACTATGTTTGTGATACCTTTTTTTCACCATTGCACTTTTATTTGGCTACTAATACACCATTTTTTTTCTTATGCAATCATGCAGGCTTCTATTTCCTGCCTACCTTTTCCTCCCTGGGGTTACTTACCTGTTGATACATGCCCAAATTCTATAACATATGGTTTTCATATTTGGCTAATCATCAAGGAACTGAGGTACCCACATAAGATTTTAGAGAAAAGGGAGGATTTTTGTGAATAATACCACCAAGACAAATGGAAATTCACACTGGTCTTCAGGAACAAAAATTTTTCATAAATGCATAATAAACTAAGTGTATATATATATATTTTTCTCTGCTTACCGGTTCTGTAAGAACCCTTTCTGATTGTCCCATTCCCAATTTCCTGCTAGATCCCCTTGGTAAAAATAGAAGAGTAACAAGAGCATCATATGTTTTAGTTTTACACCTTTATCCTTAGTAATAGGTAAGATATCAGCCACTAAGCCACATGACTTTCTCAAGAGCTCCAGATCCTTTCCTGCTTTCTCATTCTGGCTGCTAATGTAAGCTAGTCATTTTCAGACCCTTAGTGGTAATTGCGGATGTGTCTTTCTGCTGGTCTCCCCCAGGGCCTCCCGATGTGCATCAGCCTTGTGAGCCGAGCCTACAGGCCTGGAGTCCTGAGCTTCACCTGTACAACACGAACATGACGGTGCCCTGCCCCCCAGAAGGCTGTAGCTTGGAGCTGCTCTTCCAATACCCCGTGCAAGCCGACACATTCACCCTGTGGATCACTTACCTCTCCGTGAATTCCTCCGTAGCCCTCCTGGACACAGAGATCTTGCTGGAAAACCAGGAGTCTGTGCACCTGGGCCCTTATCACACTTTCTGTGACACGCCGCTCACCATCAAATTGCCCACGGAAGGGAAAGTCTTGGGAGTGAAAGTGTACACCTTGGATGAGCGGATGGAGATTGATGCGGCGCTGCTGACCTCGCTGCCCGGCAGTGCCCTGTGCTCTGGCTGTCAGCCTGTGAGGTACCAGGTTCTGCGAGATCCGCCCTTTGCCAGCGGCTCGCCAGTGCTGATGACACATCCTTACAGGACCTTCACGGACAGGTGCGTTGTGCAAAACGGCCTTCTACACCAGGGGCCAGCTTTGTCCCCTCCTCTACTGTGACTTTCTATTGTTCTGTTACGTCCTCCATTGGAGAACTGTTTGGGATTGGCAGGGAAGCAGACTTTCATTCTAAAGTGGCTTATCTATGATGAATAAAAATCTTTCCCCTAAGGGAGACAAATAGCTCACTGCCCCTGTCATCGTGATGGTGGGAAAGGGGGAGATATTACTTGTGTGAAGGATTTCGGTTGGACTCAGTGAAATTGCCACACATAAGTTCTCAGAAGCAGTCTTCAACCTGGTGACAATTTGATTTCTGATTCCTTGCTGTGGCTCTCTAACACCCTGCCATGGCTTCTGTAACCGAGTTACAATCACCTCTTTCATACCCCAGCAGAAAGATGACGGACATTGCAGAGTGACATTATGCTCTAGTTTCGTGACTCATATATGGTGTATTTTATCCCTTCTCCTTCTTTTCTGATTCTCCTTCCTTTCTCTTTTTCTCCCTTTCTTCCAAGTGTTCATTGTTCATTCTCTTATTTCTATTCTTTGTATGTTTAGTGAGTTAAGACTCAGTGTACTTAAGTGCTGAGGTCAGAAGATATAAGGCCCTGGCCTTATTTAGTGTCTATTTAATGTCTATAATAGGAGGCTGGTATCTCCAGAGAACATCCCTCCATACTTTGTTTGCTGCTGTTGTTCTGGTGGTGGTGGTGGAGCTTGAACTCAGGATTCAAGCCTGAGCACTGTCCCTGAGCTCTTTCGCTCAAGGCTAGTGTTCTACCACTTTGAGCCACAGGGCTACTTCCCAATTACTGCTGGTTAATTGGAGATCAGAGTCTCATGGACTTTCTTGCCCAATTCTCAGATCTCAACCTCCTGTGCCTAGCTTGTAATTTTCTTAAGAGAATGATCCAAGGTCAGAACCAGGAAAAAACCAAACCTTGTCAAAGGTGTTATATCATTTAGTTTTTGCTACATTATTTATCATCACAAAATAGAGTAGGTCAAAACAACAAATGTTGTTTCTCACAGTTCTATGGATGGGCTGGGCATTCTCATCCAGATAGCTTGCCCAGAGCCAGATGGTGGCCCCAGCTGACCTCCTGTGTATGTTGAAGGCCTCAGCTTAGGCAGCTAGCATGGGACCTCTTTGCTCCATCATCCTGGCCTGGTCTTCCCTTGGTGGTGGAAAGGTTCTAGCAGCAAAGGGACAAGCCCTACTTCACCTGTGTCTACCAAGTCTGTGCTTCACATTGTTATTATGTTCTTCCTTCCCAGTTGAGTCACTCAGCTAATTCCAGATTCCAGGGGCAACAAAATAAATGTTCCTTTCCATGGGCAACACAGCAGTCAAATCCCAGCAAGCACAGCCTGGTTGGAGTGGTCTTTTGGCAATCTAGCACAACTACGAAAAGTGAAGCAAATTCCTACCTGTGATCTAATATATTTTTCTTCCCATATTGGCTTTCATCCTTAGAATGAGAGGGCAATAAAATGATCTTTTTTTTTCAAATTGGAAGATAGAACACAGGGATAATTTAAATGAAAAACAAAACTAAAAAAAGCAAGTCCTGTGCTGGTGTGGCTCACATATGTAATCATAGCTATATCATAACTATCCAGGAGGAGGTTGAGATCTGAGGATCATGGTTCAGGTTCAAAGCCAGATAGGTCAGGAAAGCCTGTAAGACTCTTATCTACAACTATCAAGCAAAAAGCCTGAAGTGGAGTTGTAGTTCAAGCAGTTGAGTGTCAACCTTGGGCATAAAAGACAGTCAAGTATATGAGACACTGAGTTCAATCCCCAGTACTGGAAATGAATAAATGAATGGATGGATTAATCAATTAAATAATATGTAAAAAATACCACTTTTTAACTTCTCTGGTAAGGCAGTTAATATGGTATTTGTTACCTAATGATATCCTCATTCCTGCACATAAACTTTTAAGGCCAATAATTTCCCAGTTTGTAGATAGAAAACAGACACTTTATTTGGTTGCCTAACCTGGTAAATGAATGACAGACTCAGGATTAAAATCCAATTTTCCTACAAAATCTCATTTCCATTCTCTTTGCTCAGTAACACATTGACTTTTACAAACTCAGAGATTATTGAATGCCTGAGCTAACTGCCATTATGATTCTCCCATCCCAAGAAGAGTAAACACATACTGACATTTCCATCTAATCCTTTCCCAGCCAAGACTTTTATGCACGGCTGGACAAGAAGCCCTGGAGAAACTACCTTGTAAAGAGGACCAGGATATACAATTGGGCTTGCTTTAGAAATATCTGCCACTGTCATGAGAGGGTTGTTCCCTCAAAAAAGAAAACTAATTTGGAAGTTTAAAAGTCTCTCATATTTAGGTGACTTTCCTATTAAAATTTCTTAAAAGCCAGCCTAGAGGTTTATAGAGGTATTTGGGAAACCCCAAGCTATTTCCTGTTTGCTGGGTGTGTTATACCAGGTGAGCAAATGGAGGCTTTGCGGTTGATTTGAAGAGTTTGAGAGAAAAGAACGACCTGGCAAGATCCATTGGGATTTTGTCCTTTCAAATACCTTTCATCCTAGCTTAACTTTGGTGGTACTTTTTAAATCAGGGCAAACCTGGGATAAAAGTAAGATGAAGGCAGGGTTTATCTTTGGAACTAGCAGCCTCTCTTGTTGACCCCTCTCCTCCGCTAACTATCTGTCTCTCCTGTGTCCTCTTGATCACTGAATTAGGGCTCTATTGAGTCCAATCCATTTCTTATATCAACTGTTATAACTGCCCACTTCCAGGTTTTCATAGCTACAAAAAACATAGAAGGAAAATGGTTAGTGGGCTTAATTCCTGGAATTATGAAGAAACAAATCTAATATATTTCTAACTGGGAATATTTTGCTTCTCCCACATATTAATGAAAAGTGTTTCAATCTCCTACAACAAGATAGCTGCTCTTACCTTTAAGGATTTAATCTCTTCAAGATAAGAATTCCCCTGAGAGATGATAAAGCTGGGATCCACAGACTGAGCCCCACTCTGAACCTCCATTCCAGTTTCTCTCATTACTTTAAGAAACAGAGCATTGGTTTTTCAGTGCTTGTCTTGTTTTCACTTAGTTAAAACTCATACAAGTTCCCTAGGTTGTCTAGGACTATTATATTTAATGTTAACTCACCCTGCACTTATTTCATGTCTATTGTGTGGAGTGTATGGGGAACACTGGTTTTTACTTCATACAATGCACCATGTTCGACATTTCTGTCCTCCATCACTGTCTTCTAAAACTCCTATGAGCCATTTGCAAAGGCCCCAGTGCAGGCTTCCCTTTGAGGCTGTCATGGTCGTTAACCCATTGGTTTCCACAGGGAGGTCACGCCTGGGCAGATGTATGAGTACCAAGTCCAAGCTGAAGCTGGAGGAGAACTGGGAGAAGCTTCACCTCCCCTAAGCCACATCCATGGAGATCCCTACTGTGGAGATGGGAAGGTCACAGGGTGAGTCTTATGTGTGTGTGTGTGTAGGAATGTGTGAGTTAGGCTACTCTGTCTAGGACTGTCAGCCTCCAGTTTGAAGTTGACTTGTTTGGAAATGGAAAGGGTAACCTACATTACAAATTCTGGGACTTTGTGTGATCACCTTAAAAGGTCACTGACATCTATAGTTAGGAAAGAATCCACTTCGATTTACAGCTCATCCTAGGATAGCTGGATCTTTGGGGCAACTTTATGCCCTCAATGAATAATTGCTGGGGATGGATACAGGGAAGAAATTTGTGCAGAAAGTTACTTGTTAACTAATGCTGGAAGAGTATCAGCCAAATGACCTATACTTTAATTAACTGTGTGGATTTATTAACTAAGTGTTTAAATTGAGGAAGTCAGCAGCTCCTTTGACCCCAGAAAGATTAATTACAATGCAATTTCCAGCTTTTCGGTAAACACTACCAAGATGAAGATAGAATTGCTTCTGGTTATTTCTCAAACATGCCATGCTCCTTTCATTATAGTTGGCCAGGAATTGTTCCCGATGTGTATACTGAATTATCACTAAGACTAGGAAATTCAGGGCAGATGGACACATTATATAAACCTGTCCTTAAGCTCATCTAGCTGTTCAACATCCTAGATACCATCATCTGAGCTGCTCTCCCCATGGTGGATTAAATGACTCTCCCTTAAATTCTGCAACTAAGTCATTCTTATTTTTAATATTTTGTATACTTCTAGTTTACCACTTAATATACATATAACATTATTGTATCCACAGCAAACTTTTAACTCATGTAAATAATTTTTCTCATTTATTTATTTAACCATCAATCTGTTTTTATAATAATATTCTGAAGTTCAGTGCATATCCACTGGGGGGGGAGGGAAATAGTAACCATCATCTATTTTTCACTAGCAAAATTGAGTTGTAACCAAAGTTTATTTTGTTCTTGCAAAATTCTTTCTATTCCTCTCCCTGTAAACTAGCTTACCTACCTTGATCTATATTTACTCACCCACTCAGAATTTGAGGTTCAAAATGACATTTGTTATCCAGCTCTTAGAAAATTCTGCCCTGCAATACATTATAGCTGCCACCAGGTGGTAATAAGGAGTAATGTTAGGGACCTGGACCCTAGAAGGATGCTCAGAACTAAGTTACATCCTAGCTGCTTGAACATCCTAATAGTTAGACAAAAAGGAGATACAAGTCTACCAAATGCAATATTATTACCCAAGGAAAAACAATGATTTAAAAGCACAATGGGGTAGGCTACTTTGTTGTTGAGGATTATTTGGATATTTGGTATTTTTGTCATTTTGTATCAATTTTAGATGGTTTCCTTTAGTTCTTTTTTTTTTGGGGGGGATCCGGTCGTGGGGACCTGAACTCTGGTCTTCAGCTGAAAGCTAGCGCTCTACCACTTGAGCCACAGCGCCACTTCCGGCTTTTTTCTTTTTGCTTATGTGATGCTGAGGAATCGAACCCAGGGCCTCAGGCATGCAAGGCAAGCGCTCTACCACTGAGCCACCTTCCCAGCCCTGGTTTCCTTTAGTTCTGTGAATAGTGTCATTAGTATTTTGATAAGGATCCCATTGGAGCAGCAGGTTACGGATTCTTCCAATTGTTGATTCTTCCAACCCATGGGCATAGATTCTTTCTATTTTGTGTGGGGATGTGATGTGTATGTCCTCTTATGGTTTTCATCAATATTTTACAATTTAATTGTAGAGACTTTTACTTTCCTGGTTAAATTTGTTTCTAGGTATGTTCTGAATTGGTAGCTATTATAAATGAGATTGCTTACTTGATTTCTATTTCAGATAATAAGCTATTAGTAGAGTATAGTAATGCTACTGATTTTGTAACTATTGGGTTATTACTTTTTATTAATACATTTAACCAATTGAAAAATAAAATCACCCTTCTAAAACTCCACTAATCAGTAAGTTAAAAGGCATTTTTATGCTTCTGACCCCCTACCAGAAATAGTTTATCAGATCTTTTCTGGGTACTCTGTAAATATTTCAAATCAGGAAGACACTTAAGACACTGCTTAGACTTCCCACCACACACCAGATACAACCATTGACTAAAATAGGACCTATTTTTAATGTCTGTGTATTTATATATTTGTTTTGTTTACTTGTAGTGCTAGAGGTAGAACTCAAAAGTTCCTAGACAGCTACTCTGCCATTGAGCGACAGCCTTAGCCTAGGCTTGATCTTAGCCAAAAAACCAGAAGCAATGAACATCCCCATCCCAAATGTCTGTGTGTTGGTTTGTTTTCTATAAAGGCATCCCTCTTAGCTCCCACCCTTCCATTATGTACTGAATCTTAACACATTGAAAAATACATAGACAAACCCCCAAAACAACCCTGCTATGTGTGTGTTTGTATGTGTATGTCTAGAAGCCTGGGAGAAGAGTGTGATGGCGGAGACCTGTTGAACGGAGACGGATGCTCAAGGGCATGTAAACTAGAGGAAGGTTTCAACTGTGTAGGTGAGTGTGAGTTCCTGCCTAGAATTATACCTTTTAACATAGTATAAACATGAAGTACAGAAGGGTTACAGTTTCATAACTAAGGTAATGAGGACATTTCTTTATGAACAGGGTCACCTCTTCATTTTCTCCCACTCACCCCCGACTCCACTCCCAAGTTGTAAAGTTAGTTTCCAACATAGTGTCTAGTGAGCATCACTGTTGCGTGGATTCACCCTTTGTTCCACCATTTCTGTGATTGCCCTTCCTTTCCCCAAATCAGGTATATATACAAGATGAGGGGTACAGAAATCCAAAACAGTGACAAAAGGGAATACATCAAAAGAGAAAAAGAAAGAAAGAAAGAGAGGGGGGAAGAAAAGAAAGGAGAAATGACTGCAAACAGAATACTAAAATATACCTCTTGTTTCCATTTCTTGGAGTTTATTTCATAAGGATCATTTTATATGGTCATATGTATATAGCTATTGAACTATTGTGGGCCTCTACTAAGAATATCCATATTTTAGTTATTACAAATGAGGGAAACCATGAAGCCAGTGTTTCTTTGGTCTGACTTGCTTTGCTTAAAATAATTTTTCAAAGTCTTTCCATTTACCTTAATTGTAGATGTCTCAGTGTATTATTTTGTGAGTTCCCAATATACTAGAACATACAGCTTAATGAACATGATGATAACATTTGATGTATCCCAATCACTAGATCAACCCATTTAACACTTACCTAGTGAAGAGTGAACTAAACTGAAATAGGGAAGGATTGTAGCATTTATATTTGCTTATTTAGGTGGAGGTGTTAAAATTAGGATTAAATGCAAGTTAATATACCTCTAAGAGCTCATCTTAAACCATTTGATTATATTTGTGCCTACCTTTCTGCTACCAAGAATCTCTCTTGAGTCCCCATGTGAAGCACCAAAATATACATTTGAGAATACAAATTTGAGTAAGGAAGTTCTCTAAGCCAGGGTGAAGGCAACCTGGTATCTGTATTTAATATATAAGATTATGTAAAATGACAGAAGGGAATGTCCTTTTCTTTTTAGCCATGGAGAATCACTGGTATTAAGTTGTGTGTAAGAGGCTTTGACCCTAAACTCTAGGAACTCCAAGGCCTGGCCTACAGCACTCTTCCCAGTGCCGATGGGCCTCCTGACTCTCAGTTTTTTTTAACAGAAGACTGTTTTCTATTCCAGGTTAAAACACCAAAATGATTCTGTGGGGCACAATCACATGTCATAGTTATTTCAAATAGTAGTGCATTTGAAAATACTTTAATATCTATACAGTGTAAGTTAAAGTAAGAAATTATAATTATGTATAATTGAATAAGATATCAAGATTGTACAGAACACACAAATGCCCCTGCTTTTTACAGGCAGAGTAGAATCACAGAGTCTTAATGTTTACCCCTCTATCCATCCTTCTATCATCCACCCATCATCTATCCCTTCATTACCCATTCTTCATTGATTATCCATCCATCCACCCATCCATCCATCACAAGTTATCTATCCTTCTACTCTCCATTTATCCATCATCCATTTATCATCAATTTTCTATCCATTCCTCCATTCCTCCACACATCATCTATACATTTAAGGAACAAATACCCACAAATATACCATGTATTCAGTAGTACCACCACATACTCAATACTTATCATGTGCCAAGAGCTTAACAGAGACCTATTCCTTTCAAGCAGTGACTCAGCATTCAGTTTTGCTTTCTTTTAGAAAGCACTTTTACAAAATCCTTGGCGATCTATAGCTTCTGTTTACATAATTATAGCAGTGACAAATGCACCTTGAAATAGACCTTTTTTTTTTAAACAACAAAATGGCTTGGTTATAGATACTTCTCCCATTGTTCAATTTGTAAACTGAGGCTCAGAATATTTGAATGACTCATCCAAGAACATTCAACAAGGCTGCTGCAGATCCATTCCTGAATCCAGCTTTTCCTGTGCTTAATTAAGAGCATTTTCCTTGATCTGAAGCTACAGAGAATACATTTTTCCTATTTTATTTGACTACCATTCAGATATTTGAAATGCCTCCTTATTATTTTCCTTTCCAATCCAAATATCCCCTCATGTGATTAGGTTTCCAGACCCTTTCCTATTTACCTCAACCTGGCATGTTTCTCATGGTCAATGCCCAGAAAGGAATCTAATACTGCAGATGTGGTTTGGCTATGCAGAATACACAGAATGGATTACCTCCCTCTTCTGTGCAGAAGTATTTGTTAATGCCACCTCTGTTTGCATCCTTTCTTTTTTGGTAGCCACACAGTGGTCTCATAATGAAAATAAACATACATTCTCCAAACACTGTGCTGTCCAGATCAAGTCTCATTTAACTTAAGCACAAACTTCACTTTTTTTTTCTATCACATTTGATCCCATGAAATTTGACTCATATTTCCTCAGACTCTAACTCCAGTAAGACTATATCTAAATTATTTTAACTATGCTTAAATACTATACTTAAGAGTATATTTAAATTATTTACTGGGTATCGTTAACATGGAATGTTCTACCACTAAGACATTGTTTTCAGTGAGTACTGAATTCATTTTATGCTAAGCATATAGTTCCATTTTATTATTTTTCAAAATATTAGATTCAAAGGAAGCATTTGAAATGTATTTTTAAAGTGGTCTGTTGTTTTCAGATGAATTTGAAAAGAAAAAAAAACAGTTTTAAATCTATGGCATAAAAAGTCGAGAAGAGGAAGAGGAGCTATGGCCCAAGTGCAGAGTGTTAGCCTTGAGCTGAAAAGCTCAAAGACAGCACTCAGGCCCTGAGTTCAAGCCCCACAACCACCATCAACAAAGCAGATAGGAAACAAGGAGACTTGGTTTATAAATATTTGCACCTTGAAGCAAATGAGTCTCCATGTCTGATTAATAGGAAGTATCCTGTGAGCAAATAGGTTGCTTGCCCAATGAATCAAACCTTGCTTTCCAGTTTTCTTTTCGGAACAGTTACTTAGCCAAAGAAATAGAATTCAGTGAGAAGAGAGATGGAAAGAAACACAATTCAATGAACAAACTCCTCAATTATTTTAGTATTTCAAGAATCAAGAAAGGAAATTTAAAAAACCATAATACATTACACCTATCATTTGAATCCTCTTTCTGCTTCATTCACATCTCCAACATTCCCTAGATGTCTTGTTGACTTTTTTCCTCTATCCATCTTGCAGTTTGTTTCCTCACCAATCCCCTACTCCCCCAGTCCCAGCCCTTGCTATAGCTTTATTTTGTGGGTGGATTTTAACCCTTCCCCAGTTTAAAAAAAAATCCTCTTCCTTAAAGTTGTAAGTGTGGTGTGTTTGGGGTAAGGATTGGGCTAGTGGGAATTCACAGGATCTTTTTGGTGGGCTAGAGGAATAATGTGGTGAACACAGCTGTTATCCCCCCCCCCATGAAATGTAATAACATTTTCCAATAAAATACATGCTTCTTATCAGGGGAGCCAAGCCTCTGCTACAGGTATGAAGGAGATGGAATCTGTGAGCCCTTTGAGAAGGAAACCAGCATTGTAGACTGTGGCTTCCACACGCCTGAAGGGTATTTGGATCAGTGGGCCACCCAGGCTTACTCATCTCATGAAGACAAGAAATACCCCGTTGCCTTGGTAAGAGGAGAACCTCATTCCATGGTAAGTCAAGCCAGGTGAATTGGGTCACGGTTGTAAAACAAGATTGTAAAAATTATTCCACTAGTTGCTGAATGGGAGCTCGCCTCTTTCTCCAGATACTGGCATTCTTTTTTCTTTAACCTCACTGATCTCAGATCAAGATAATATTAGTGGAAACGCTTGTGGATTGGCATTGAAATCCTATCACTCATACCCACCCCCACCCAAGCTCTGTGGCTTTCATCTAGGAACCTTTGATCATTAGCTGACTCTAGGGTATATACACAGAATCCCCAAATTGGATTTACAAATACATGCATCAGAACTTACTCTTGACCTCTGTTTTGGAGAATATATTGTGAAAGAATAAAAAGTAGGAAGAACTCAGAAATCTTGAGGTACACCACTGAATTTGCTAGCATTACCATTATGGCATCTTGGACAAGTCCCTAAACCGCCCTAGTCCCCAAATTTCTCATATGTAAATGAATATGTGATTATCTTTTGTATTAAATGGAATGATAAATTATAAAGATCAAATGAGATGTAAAGTATGTGTTAAATATCAAAGGAAAACTACCTTTAATAATTATTACTGTAGAACTCTTAGACTTAGTCATTAGACAGTTTCTCCTGAACATCTTCCTAAATAGATGGGAAATCTTCTGTAGACTCTACAATGTAACACTAATCATATTTATAAATTATTCTTGATTACTAAAACAAGATTAAAGGCTCTTGGGTACCTTTCAGATACTTCTCATTGCCAAATACTCTCTTCCACACTTCCTAGCAGTAGGTAAATCAGTCCTTCATAGATATGTTAGCTTGCCAGTTGATTCAAGCCAGGATGAAATCATTGTATTTTAGATCTAAGGAAACCTCTCAGAAGAGGCTGAGGAACCACCAAGCTGTTGCTCTGGTTCAAGCAACTCCTCAACAACCCCTCTGTCTTCTGGACTCCAGTTCTTCCACTCTTGGCTTGCAGTATTTTTTTTTCTCCTCCTCCTAAATGGCTCCTGCTCTACTAGGCATGAAATCAGCCTTTCCAGGAGGAAGAATTTAGCAGGTCAGAGAGAAATTAGTATATGCCAGCTGAGCATTTCCTTTTTGTTTGGAAAATGGCATCTTTTCTGGAAGCTCAACACTACAGACTTCCACCCACATTATACTGGTCAGGTAAAGCTCACTTCTTCCCCTTTACTTGTAAGGAGCCCTGTGAAGATGAGCCAATTATGTCAGCAGTGACCTTAAATGACATTGGAGTTAATTAATAAGAGAGTCAGGGGAATTAGATGTGATGAGGTAACTTCCTGTCATACTCTCTCAGCCAAATTATAGCATCTTTCTCTGGAAGACAGGAAAGTTGAGCGATTTCAGTTAGTGACCCTTCTCTGAAGTAGTTTTTAGTCTAATCTATCTTCCCAAAGTAAAGTAAACAAAGTTTTCCTGGAGTTCTGTAATTCTTCTTTGAAGAAGAAAACCATAACTCAGACCAATGCCCAATAGCTTCCTTAGTCAACAGCTTCCAATTGGTAGCCAGACAAAGTTGCATGATTACAATTTATCCAGCATGTTAGGAAGAGTAGAATGACTGATCCTAGGAATAATTACCTGAAATATGCCAGGGCTGTTCTTTGGGCAAGATCTCTTGGCCAATAGTGGACTGAAAATTGTATATGTTTGTTTGTTTGTTTGTTTTAACCTCTCATGTCGTGTTATTAATGCTAAGAGAAAACATTGAAAAGTTATTCTACATTGAGAAGACTGAGACATTTTTGTTTGTTTCCTGCCAAAAACTTTGGTCCCATAGAGGAGAGTTTGTCTTTACTTATCACTCATACTCTACACCTGATTTTTGGTTGAACTTACATTTCAGATTTGCACATCATACCATCCAGATTTACCCAAGCACCTGCCCCTAACTGGCTGGTTCCCCCATGTTACCAGTGGAAAAAGACCGCATGATAAAGAGAGTGAGCAGATGGAGGCTAGCCTGGAAAAGAATGATGAGATATGGCTTGAAGTAAGTGGCCTTGATTTTTGTAAATGGTGGAGGTATGTGTATGTCACTGTGTGTGTGTGTGTGTGTGTGTGTGCGTGCACGCGCGCAAAGTTCTTCATTCAATGACTTGTCAGAGAACACATTTTGTTGTTTTAAGGTATTATTATTATTATTGGTTGTTTTATTTTGTCAGTCATAGGGCTTATATTCTGGGCCTGGGCGCTGTTCCTCAGCTCTTCAGCTAAAGGCTAGCGCTCCACCACTTAAGCCACAGCACCACTTCCAGTTTTCTGGTAGTTTATTGGAGAGAAGAGCCTCACGATCTTTCCTGCCCAGGCTGGCTTTGAATTGTGATCCTCAGATCTCAGCCTCCTGAGTAGGTAGGATTAAGGCATGAGCCACCAGACCCCCCACCCCGGATATTTCAATGATGACAGTGGAGTTGTGATTCAGGGCCTTGTGCTTGCTGCCATACCTCCAGCCTTGAGCCTACATAGTTGAATATATTTGGTCTCAGACTTTTCCTCTGTGAGATTCTTTCTTACTCCTTCAATCTCATTGCTAATTATAGATCTTTTTAGGCTGCTTATATCCTCGTGGCTTGATTTTGGTAGGTTAGATGTGTCTAGAAAATCAGCCATTTCTTTTAGATTTTCAAATTTATAGGAATATAAGTTTTTGAAGTGTTTCCTAATGATTCTCTGCATTTCGTTGCAAGTATTACAATATACTTTTCACTTTAGTTATATTAATTTGAGTCTTTTCTTTCATTTGTTAGTTTAGCTAAGAATTTGTCAATTTTATTTATATTTCCAAAGAACCAAAATTTTGCTTCACTGATCCTTTGTATATGAGACTCCATTTAGTGATTTTTTCCACCTTGATCTTTACTATTTCTTTCCATGTATTAATTTTGGGTTTCACTTGCTTTTATTTTTCTAACACTTTGAGAGGTCAATTTTACTTAACAGTAGTAAGTTTAAGATTTTTAAAAAGGACAAATTACATAAACATTCAACTTACCAAAGGCACTCAGTTTCCTTCTAAGCATGACATTAGCAATATCCCACATTTCCCATTTTATTTTTGTTGTTATTCAGTTCACACATACTTTCAAGATTTTATTGTGATTTCATTCTTGCCTCTTAAATGAATTGTTAGTGGGCTGTTTAACTTAAAGATATTTTTACAGTTTGAGGCTTTTGTCTTTATTTACAGATAGACGTTGGTCAAAAGTTTATTGTGTATTTCAATGCTTTGAAATTTGTTGAACCTTGAATATACATGGGTATGGATGAGCATATGGTCAATGTGAGTAACGACAAGTTTACATGTACAAGTAATGATAGGACAAATTTGAACATCATTTTTTATTTTTTTATTTCCTATATCATAGATGTTATAAAAAATATAGATATTTTATGTATATATTTTCCCTAATTCTTTTTGCATTGCTTTACAAAGATGTGCTAAAATTCTCCCATCATAAACTTGGATTTGTTTCTTTTTCTTTTGCTTCTGTTGCTTTTGGATTCATAAATTTCAGTGCGTATTAATACTTATGTAGGCGGTCCTCTACATGGAAAAGTAGGACCACAAAATGACTATGAAGGTGAAACTATGCGAAGAAAATATTTACAATGAGAAGCGTTACAATGTTTCATGGCTTCTAACTTCTTTATGCCAAATGCTCTTATTTTTAGTTAAACATATGTAGGCAAATGAAGCAATTCTTATAGCTCCTTGCCTCACTAATTTAAAACATGAAGAAAATGCAGAATTAAAGTATTACATTCCTTTGTACATAGAAAAGATGCCAAGAATAGTTTGGTCATTGCTTGTCTTTTTCTCTCTCTGATTTATGTTACAAACCAGGCAAGTTTTTTATGTCTCTAGGAATTGCCTTATTCCTCACTAAGCTCATTATCAGCTTCTAACACTTTATCCCTCATTCTCCCTTTGTTGTGAAATGTCCCTGAGGATTTAGTGACAGGAAGTTTTTACTTGGTATCACTTCCTCTAAGGCATCTTCATCCTTTTTGTCAAGACTCCTTTTCTCATTAAAGATGAGCAAGGAACCTCCCTCCATTGAGGTTCTCTGGCTTTGGTGGCACTGATGTCTCCATTCTCTGTTAACTCTTCTGCAACTCTGTTTACTATTAACTAAATTTAACTTCAGGAATGATCATTTATCTTTTTTTGCCTCATTTTCAGCCTTGTTCAGTTACCTCCTTTGACATCCATTTTTTGTGGATTGTCATGTAGATTTATCACTAGAGAAACAGAAATGACATGGCTACATACTTTACTATGTCTGTGTGGCTCAAATTAGCTGATAACTAGTGTCCTGCCAATAGCAGACTCTGAAACAAGTGGTAAACTTGGTCAGAGTCATGATTAACACCTGGTATTTTTTTTAATTGAAAGGATAGCAGTAAAATTTCTACTTTATGCATTTGCAATGAGTACCTTACCGACTGAAACTTGAATCCTCTTGTTGAGAGACATATTTAATAAAGTAGATTGCTAGTTTTGGTTGTTGTTTTTTATTTTTTGGTCGGTCGTGGGGCCTGAACTCTGGGCCTGGATGCTGTCCCTCACCTCGTCAGCTGAAGACTAGTGCTCTACCACCTCAGCCCCACTTCTGGCTTTTTCTGCTGATGTGGTGCTGAAGAATCGAACCAAGGGCCTCATGCATGCAAGGCAAGCACTCTACCACTGAGCCACCTTCCCAACCCCTAGATTGCTATTTTTTTTGTGGAAACAGGAACTGTATAAATTGGAAACTATGAGTATATAATTTAAGAGTTCGTCCGTCATAGTAATTTGTCTCTTTAAATGAATAAATACCTTATTTTCTCTCTAGTAATACCAAATTAATTTTCTCTATACTTATTTTGTTTGAAATGTTCTATCTTGTAATCAGTTTAAAATATATTAATCTTACTAATTTTGAAGTTCATAGCACCAATGTCTTAGTGATCTAAACTTTTTTTTAGTTTTTATTTTCTTTTAGTTGTCATTCATTTGGTTCATAAAGAAATGATGTGTTCATTGAATATCAGACAATGAATACACTGAGCAGGTTCCAGTTAATACTATATTTTTCAATATGATCATCTGATGCTTATTAAGATGTGGGGAAGGTCACGTTAATCCAATAAGTAATCAAGAAACTCAAGCTGTGCTCTTGTTCTGTGTGGTCCTTGATAGATTTCTTCCAAGGCCTTGCTCTTCTGAGGTTTGCATGAACAGCATGAATTGGACCCTCCACTTTGGGATCTATGACATGCAATTTCTATTTTCTCAACTGTATGTGTCTGCCAATGGTTGTTGGCGTCTCTCTAGCCAATTTTTGCTAGACTTTCTATACTTTTAGTCTGCATAGTTGAGGAGGTGTATCTCAGAGGCACAGAATGCTAAATTCCATTCATGTTGTTTCTTTCCTTTTGAGATATTGTGCTCTTAGATCCTGAGTCTTGATTGTTCTCAAATGCTTCCAAGTATTATTGCTTTTTTATGTAATTCACATTTTACATTTATATTTGTCAGCGGTGCTTGTTCTACTACAAGATCACTCTATCATAACTGGAAGCAGACATTTTCAACTGGAATAATATATCAATTTACTACTTCATATATTTATGGTAATAATGTGTTCTTATGAATGACCCAAATGAATAATCCTAGGAAAACAAACTCAACAATATCTTTGAAAGTTACATTAGTATGTAAAAATCTATTAATAAAACATAGATTTCAAAACACACACATTGTATCAAATAAATTTGAAAGTAAATTTGAAAAATAACCTAGTTAGAATTTTTTTTTTGTCTGTTGTGGGGCCTGAACTCTGGGCCTGGGTGCTGTCCCTCAGTTCTTCAGCTCAAGGTTAGCTCTCTACCAATTGAGCCACAGCGCCACTTCCAGCTTTTTCTGCTTATATGGTGCTAAAGAATCGAACCCAGGGCTGATGCATGCAAGGCAAGCACTCTACCACTGAGCCACCTTTCCAGCCCTGTAGTTAGAATTTTTTGCCCTTTGAAAAAAGTTTTTTGACAGGTTTAGGATTTCTGACACTTCATTCTTCCTTTCACTGTAATTTAATCTTAATTTGATACACTAATATGACTTGTATGCTGTGGATCAGAGTGAAATTGATTGCACATGAGAGAAATAACAGTACTGGAAAATATTCACCTTGCAAATATCTTTCCAAGTTCTTTCATTTAGTAAAATACTACTTGCCCTGCCCCTCAAGACTTCTAGCACTTTATTTCACTATTTACTGGGGTATGATATTCCCTTAGTATTTTTTTTATTTTCTTCTTGAGTTTAATAGACTGTAAGAATCTTCTTACATAACATAAAGTGTAAATTCTTTTTGTTAACTGAAATATTAAACACATTTTACAGCCATTTATGGCTTACAAAATGCATTTTCTTGCCTGGTTTTTAATCCCTACATTTCACAAGTTAGGTGTTCTTCTGTTTTATAGATGAAGAAAGTAATATATATATATATATATATATATATATATATATATATATGATTCACAGTGCCTTTTCTATCTCCAAAGAATAAGATGGTGAACCTGAAGTTCAGGTTCTGACCTCTTGATTCTAATCCCATTTACATTCTCTACTGTCTGTTTTTCCACCAATCAAAATTCATCAAGTACTTCCAATATGCCAAGTCCAGAATGAAGGACTGGAGATGGGCAAAAGATAAGCAAGAACACAAATTAAAACCTCTGGGAAATTGACAAAAAGATTTTTTGCCTTCTGCTGAATTTCTTCTAAACTTTTCATGGCTGGTACTCAATCACTTAAGCCATGCCTCCACTCCAGTTTTTTGCTGGTTAATTATAGGTAAGTGTCTCTTGGGTGTGTTTTCCGTCTTGGTTTTGAACCTTAATTAGTCTTCTGTGTGGCTAGGATTATAGGCATGAGCCACTTTCACCTGGCTTTTTCTTTCCATTTTCATTAGCATACATTAGTTGTACAAAGGGATTTCATAATAACTTGTATGTGGATGTATACACTGGACTTTAATCAAACCCATCCCTCAATCACTCCTTCTCATCCTCCTTCTCACTTCCTGGATTTCAAAAGGTTCCCTTGTTCCATTTCCACAGATGTATATAGAATACGTCATCAATATTCACCCCCCCATCCCCTTTCTATTCACTCTTTCCCCCACCACTTAGGCCTCCCTTAAACAAAACCTCTTTTGTATTCCTATCATTCATTTTAAAAGAGTAGATTAGGATTGCAGGGCTTATTAAGTGCTTATTATAAACTCTAGGTGTGAGAAACCAACAAACAGATGTGTGATTTCTTCCAGGAAGCTCTTAGGATCTAAGCAGTAGACATCACATGAAGCCGTGTGAGAAGCAAATGGCCACATCACTGTTTGTTGTTTGGTTCATAGGGGGGCAGTGAACATATGCAAAATCGTATGTTCATGTTTATGTTCATGGTTGTTCTAAACGGTCTCCAATTTGAAATGAATGGTCTCACTCAGACTGGACTGGTTAGCAATCCTAACAGAAACTACCACATGTTCTCAGTAGTTTAAATACCAGCGTCCTCTCCCACATGAATTACAAATTATGGACCATTGCCTGGAAAACCTTGCTGCATAAAGCCTGATGTCTGTTAACCATAATTTCTGCCCTTTGTTTGAATTCAACAGCCAACACTGAATATGAATCCTTAGCAGCGAGTATATTGTGAGGTTGATTGGATTCTGAAGATGAGAATACTTTGTTCATGGAGAGGAAATCTGTTTATTGAAATGGACTGAATTTCACTTATTTATTATGAATTCTCCCATAAATTCTCCAGAAAAAATGTGATTTCTCTCTGTACTCATTACTTGACTTAAGAAACAGTAATCCCTCTGTACATCACCTTTATAATAACAATAAAAAAGGAAAAAGAGAAATATGATTTCCCTCATTAAAAACCCACAAATATTAAATATTTTAGGTAATATAGCTAATACAGATATAGATAGGACAAAAATTGAAATTGTTTTTCCAAAGCCTCTGGTCCTTCTACTCTATATAATGGTTTTGAAACACTTGTTGTGAAGAGAGATTTACAAAAGGAAATATTTTTCGAATTGTGCGTCAATAACCAATGTCACAGCTATTGAATGTTGCTGTTAGTGTGGAGGTAGCCAAGAAATATGTACATGAATGGGTATGGCCACGATCCAATAAAATTAGACTTAGGAACACTGAAGTTAGAGTTCTAGGTGGTTTTTCACATTTTGTTTGAAAATGCAAATAAATTTAGCTCATAAGCTATAAAAAATTGACATTGGGTCAGAGTTCACATATGGGCGTGTAGCTTGCTAACTCTTTTTCTATTCTGTGATTCCAGCAAAAATACTAACAATATTCCATTCCATGACAACATCCACTTTTTAAAAATATGAATTTGTTGTTAGTACAGAAGTGATATATGGAGAGATTACAATTACAC
Source organism: Dipodomys ordii (assembly GCF_000151885.1). NCBI lineage: Eukaryota > Metazoa > Chordata > Mammalia > Rodentia > Heteromyidae > Dipodomys > Dipodomys ordii. The sequence continues at coordinate 7,970,150 of NW_012267243.1, read as the reverse complement.
AAGTCAGGTAATGAGTACATTTCCTTTGATAGAATGTCTTCCATTCCTTCATTCTCTCCCATTCTCCCCCTCCTGTCTCTACCTATGAGTTTTATAGTTCACTTTCATCTGTGTCCAGTGATCTCCTGATGTACTTTTTCTCCATTTTCTCCTGGAATTCCCACCCTCCTGAAGATATATATGTAAATATACCATGCATAAAGGAAAAAGACAGAATCATCAAAAACTAAAATATGAAACAAAACTTAACGCAACATCTTCTCTTAATAAATACTCCTTTATATAACCAATACAGTTTTCTGTAGAAGATTCAAAAATGAATGGAGAACTGTTTAAGTTGCATATATGGTAGTAGGTTTGTTTACACTGATATTGTGAAGGACAAATAGTGTAAGCATATGTTACAGATACAGTAAAGTACAAAATCAACTCAAATGTTCTGGAAACTGATTTGATATGAGAACAATAGACATAATGCTTATCATATGCTGATTCTTCCATTTATCACATCTTTTGTATTCTTTCTAAATAAGTTTTTTATTGTGAAAATACCATACAGAGGGGTTACAATTATATGAGCAAGGTAATGAGTACATTTCTTATCAAGCATTGCTGCCTCCTCCTTTGTTTTTACCCTACCATCCCTGCCTTCCCATCTCCACGACTACACTCCCCTGCTCTCCCCACCACCGCCAAAGTTGTAAAGTTCATTTTTTGACATAGCGTCTTGTACATCTCATTGTTGCAATGGGTCCACCTGTATCCCTATTTAAACAATTTATACATGAAACCTGACTAGTGCATTCAACTAACCTTTTCCTTTTCTCATATTTCTTCTGGTTCTATCTTTCTCTATTTCATTGATTTCTACCCTTATCTTTATTATATTTTCTTGCTTCTATAGGTTTACACTGATGTTCTTTTTCTAGCTCCTTGTGTTGAATCCTTGGCGGATTTATTTTTTTCTTGCTCTTCAGTTTTTCCTTTTAAATACTATTAACATTAAAATTAAATTAAATTAAAATTCTGTTTTAATAAAATTTAACAAATTTTGGCATACAGAGATATTATTATCAGTTTGTTCTAGGAAATTGGTAATTTTACTCAACTCCTTTTTGAAATCTTGAATTTTAAATATCATTTTGTTTGTATCTAGCATTGATGTTTTCCAAACAAAGCATAGTAATATTTTTATTATGTCATGTAGGACATTGTTACTTATTTTTTGTTTATGTGGTACTGAGGAATCGAACCCAAGACTTCATGCATGCTAGACAAGCACTCTCCCACTAAGCCACATTCCCAGCCCAGGTAGGACATTATTAGAGGCTGCTTTTTTCTTTCCTCCTTTTGGTGGTATATCTTTTCAGAAGCAGATAAATTGTGAGTCTTTATTCATTCAAGGATTAATGACCAGGGGCTGGGAAGGTGGCTCAGTGGTAGAGCGCTTGCCTTGCATGCATGAGGCCCTGGGTTCGATTCCTCAGCACCACATAAGCAAAAAAATCCGGAAGTGGTGCTGTGGCTCAAGTGGTAGAGCGCTAGCCTTGAGCTGAAGAACTGAGGGACAGCACCCAGGCCCAGAATCCAGGCCCTGCAACCGGACCAAAAAAAAAAAAAAAATTAATGACCAGTCCATTATAAAAATGTGCACTGCATTAGTTCATGAAAAACTCTCTATTATTATTTTTCCCAGATGAATATTATTTACACAAATAACCACATAATTCTTTCATTCATTCCTTGATTCCCTCTATTTGCTTGGTTTGTATTTCATTATCTCCTTCCTTTTCTTTCTTCCTTTTGTTCTCATAATCTTTCTTCAATCTTTGGTACATGATATTCCTACCTCAGCTTCTGAATTGTGACAATTGCAATTATAACCAGATTAAATCTCAATATATTTATACATCATAAAATAATTATCACAATCCTATGTAAGTGCTTTCTTATATTTTTACAATATTGAATTGTAAAAATTAAAACATTCTGTTTACTTTAAAATTCAGATATATGGTCAATGGTATTTAGTATAAATATGTCCATGCAATATATGCAAATATTACTACTAAAATTATTTTATCAGATGATCAAATTTAGGCAGATATTGTCCTTTGAGATTTTTTTTAATCTGGTAACTCATCTAATTTATTTTTAATCATTCAGGTGTAAATCACTTATTCAGAGATGGTTTATACCATGTAGGAGGCTGTTTAGCTTTCATAATTTGGCAAAAAATAAAAGAGCATATGTAAAAGACATTAAGTCTGCTTTGGATTTTTGTTTATAGAAAAACAAAAAACAAAGAAATTCCAAAAAAGTTTGTAAGACCTTTTCTGTGGGGAACTTACATAGAACTCTGGCAATATGAGCTATTGGAATGTACTATAGGAATGGAGCAACAGAGTAGGTGGGTTAGAAATGAGAAGAAAATATGCATTCAGAAGAACAATATTGTAATCTATATTTTTGTCATTAGACAGTCAAGTAGCCTTTATATAAATCATCTAATCTCCCTGGGCATCAGTTTTCTTGTCAATTTTCTTTCAAATGAGATGTTTATACTAGATGATTACTTCTAGGTTTTCATTTAGATTTAAGCTTGGTAGTGAATTTTAAAAAGAAGATAATAAACAAATGCAATGAGTAGCAAAAGTAAAGTCTTAAGTATTCCTGTTGCTAAGGAGAAAGATAATGCTATCTATTGATATCTTCAAAGACATGTTTCTTAATAAACAGTTGTCAAAGTCTGCTAATATTACAATATTGCAGTTGCACTAATGTCTGCATTTTAGCAAGATTCTTAGGCAATTTGGATGAGCATTTGAGTTTGAGAAACACTGCCTCTTTAAGACCATTATCTCATCATTCACAAAATAGTTGATGTTCAGAATAATGCAAAATTATTTCAGATGCATCAAGTGAAAATTTAGTTAACTACAGAACGCTTTGTTTAATAGGGAGGAAAAATTCCTATGATAAATTGAAGATATTTCTATCATCATGATGGCAATTTCTAAAAAGTCCTTGTGCTTCCCAAGGAAAATCTTTTGTTAGGAATATTAACATTTATGATTCCCCATGATCCTTGGGGATCCTGAAAAAAAGCAAAAATGTCTACGTGTGTGATTGGCTTTTCCATCAGAGACCAGCCTAGCTCTAACACAGAGTGGCCATTGCCAGTGACTGAGCAATCCGTTTCCAGATGGTAAAACACTCATAGGATTGCTACAAATCTACATGATTAATTTTGTATTGATTTCATGTGGAAGCTTTTGCCAGTCCTTAGTATGGCAATTTCACAGACACTAAATTCACTAATAAATGAGAAAGTGGTATTTTTCCTGCAGGATGGGCATTTGCTCGCTTGGGGATACACTCATTCCCTCTCCTTGGTTATGCATTTTTTTTTCTTTGCATGGTGTTTTCTTTTCCTTTTTTTTTTGTGAAAATACCATACAGAGGAGTTGCAATTACATGGGCAAGATAATGAGTACATTTCTTATCAAGCATTGTTGCCTCCTCCTTTGTTTCCCCTTCCCGTCCCTTCCAGGCCAAAGTTGTAAAGTTTGTTTTTCAACATAACGACTTGTACATCTCATTGTTGCAATGGGTCCACCTGTATCCCTATTTAAACGATTGTGTTATGCATTCTTATGTTGAAGAAGACCTTCTTCAGCTATAGTCCTTACCATGGCTTCTCAATTTTTCAAGTTTGATCTTAAAAAGATGGTTCCCCAGGACCCAGGGTCTGAGATGAAGTATTGCATGCAGTAAGTTTGTTGAGAATGTGCAGTGATGTCCACATGTGTGAGGGACTGGGAAGGAGGCCTATGCCGTAGTGCCATAGGGATCTAGGCTGCCTTAGAGGTGGCTTACTTTGTACCATTTTCCCCCTACCATAAAATCACTGCCCATCTCCCCCCCTACTCCTGGGAAGTGGCATAATCTTTCATAAGATCAAGTTTGCTTTAAGCACAACTTCCAGAAAGACTTGGCTGTGTGCTGAGTGCCACAGTTATGAAATATGGTCCTGTCCCCTCTCACCCTATTTCTACCTCTTATAATCTCTTTTGACAATCTCTGCAGGCTGGCTCTTGATACTAAAATCACAGATGAGGAAACTCACTTACAAGCTCCGGACCTGTGACCTGATTTGATTCAAACCTCTTCTACCGATCTGCCAAATGATACCTTTTTTGACTCTCAGTCCGTGCACCGTAGTAGTCATAAACTCATGGAGTTTTTTGACTTCCTTGTACTGTAAAAGAATGGCGCAGAAAAGTCATCTGCTTTTTGATCAATACTAGAACAGAGGCTTTGATTTGGGAAGGAAGTTGAATAGGCCGTGAAACCCACGTCTGCTTTTACTTATATCCTAAAACCTGGAAATAACCAAGCTAACTTTCACAAAGTTTGATTGCCACTTACCCTTCCATTGTCTAGTAACTTTGGAATTTAGGTAAGAACCTCTGGAACTTCAGAAGTCAATCTCTACTTTGGGAACATTTCTAAAATCTACAAAAGTAACAATATTAGTAGGCTGTGACATATGAAATTGCCCAAATTTTATGATTATTTTTATTTATAGAAAAAGTACATGGTTGAACCAATAGTACAAGTATTTTTACTCTAATACCTGATGACTCTAATTGGACTACATGTGGCTATTAAAAGTATCTCTCAGGCTCTTTAAAACTGCACAAAACTTTCACGACTAAGTGTTTAAATGACTTTTTTTTTCTTTTTGAGGAGGAGGAAAGACATCTCAAATATCAACAAATTTTCTAAAGAATCTGCTTCCCTGTTCACCTCAAATTAAAAACACTGGTGCCATCCAAAAAAAAAAAAAGGAGAAATATTACAATGGGAAAATCTAGCTTTCTCTCTTGGATTTACTTAGGAGACATTCATTTTCGCTTTTAGAATCCTTGTTCAGAATCCCATATAACAAAATCTAGGTATCGCAAAGACAGTAAAATTCAAAAATCTCCAGTAGGAATCGAAATCCACTGCGCTTGCTGGAGGAAGCTCCCACAAAGCATGAAATCCCCCAGTGCAAACAGAATGTAGTATCTGCCTTCTCTTGTCCAAGGCCTCCCTTTACCCTGTGGAATCAGGAAGTGCCATAAGTGAGCAACAGTGGAAAGGCACAGAAAAACAACAACCCAAGAACTAAGCAAACACATTTTAAAACCTCAGAGAAGATTCTTTTCAAGTTTGTGGTCTAGTGTCAGGGCTTGTTATCCAGTGACCACCACAAAGGATGACCTGGAAGTTGAAATGCTTGGGTTGGGTACATATTGAGTATGTCAGTGCCCAGCAGGCAAGCTGGAGAGGGATTTCTTAAGCCTAAACAGTGCTTGCCTAGAGAGACATTTTTTTTTTATTCTTAAACTTCACTAGTGGCCAGTAGTCAAGCTGGGTTTTTAAGGTGTAGTCTTCGAATGAAAAAGCAAGTGCATGAATAGCTGGTTCTTCCCAAATCTCTGTCCATATCTATCTGTCTGTCTGTCAGTCTGCCTGCCTGCCTGTCTATCTGCCATCTATCTACATTCCTATCTAGCTACCTAGCATCAATATCATCTCTGCTTAACTTTATTATCAACATCTAACTACCTCTGCCACACGATCAATTGTTAAAGATCAATCATCTGTCTCTATCATATCAATTTGCCTATCTCCCTATGATATTACTCCTTTATGGGTTTTTTTCTGTGTTTCAAATTACTTTGTGATAGATTCGTTTTCTTTTACTGACAATCACTCTGTCTTGGAACCATTCCTTAGACTTCAGGCTCATTTGATTTTTTGAACGTTCTTGCCTCTTTTTTGAAATCGAATCATAGTTTCTTTGCTTTGTAGACATGTTCAAAATAGTTTTATCATGTACACAAATGAAATTTCCTTGCTAAAACAAATAAGAAAATGTTACACATAAATCAAATACTCGTTCTGATTTTCTATTCATTAGGATTTTTCTCATGAAGTGTTTGGTGCACATCTCAGGTCTAAGTAGACCCTGGGATGTTTTGGTGATCTCTGTCCTAAATAGGAATTCTATAACTATTGCACTTCATGGGTCATGCTTGAGAGGCCAGGGTGACAAAGATGTTAAGTAGAAGAGATTCCAGTTGCCAAATTTTCTGACCAAGCTACTTAATTGCTTTCACATATAAGAATATGAAATTCATTCTCCCATATATAGCAAAAATAGTTTGGGCCATTTATATATAAATATATATGTTATATATTGTATAAATCATTCAGTGTATATTATATATCATATAATATATTATATATAATATTACACATATAATATATTACATATAATAATTGTATATTATATTACATATAATATATAATATGTGATTATTTAACTATGTAATATATTACATATAATATATTATGAACACATTAAATATATTCTAAATATATAATTGTTACTTCAATATTTAAAACACTTTCAGAAGAAATAAACTTCTAATTTTACTAACCATTAGTTTCTCTATTTCTCAATTGTTGAGAAGATCCTCAAGCTCTAACCTGAGAAAGGATTTCTCAGCTTTATCTAGCTAAGACATATTCATTTAAGAATTAAACTCAGAGCAGTTCCTTTAACCCCTGTTTGGGTACCTAATATATATAATGTATATATGGGGAGATTTCAACAGACCTCAGTTTCAGTTGCCAGTAGTTGTGGGAGAGAATTTACATCTTCTCATACCATCGTTATTATGGGATGTGCTTGGGTTCAACTGAGAATGAAACTAGACTCATCCCACTGGGCTTGTTGGATGTAGTAATTCTACTTTGGCTTTGTTCCTGATAGCTTCATGTCATTCCTAGTGTCTGTTGAAAATAAATCCCAGTTTTTCCTAGTGTTACATATATGTCGTAATCTTAGAAATCAGTCCTGAGATGTTTAAGACTCAGCCTCCCATTTACTTGATCCAATGCATGTGTGTCTTTGTGTTGTGTAGCAAACATTCTTCTGCCCCTATATTCTTACTGAAGCTTTGCTTTATAAATTCTCTCCCCACAAATCATGGCACAGAGAAACAACCATTGAAGATAGCAAGGTGATTTGGTACTCAGAGTCAAAGAACAAAGGAGAATATTACCAGGAGATGCAGAATGACTTGAAAGGTTTGGGCATGGGCTCTCAGCACACTTTTACTAACTAGTTTGGAGTGAGTGGTATCTATTTTTGAACCCAACAGAATGTGGGAAAGATTGAGTTCTCCCATTAGACATGAATTTTCCCTGCCCTTTAGGTCTGAGACACACTGAGGTAAAGACTCCAGGTACTTGTTTGGAAGTTGTGTGTCCCTGTCTCAGGAAATGATCCAGAATTTCTTCTAGTGCTCAGGTCTCTTTTGTGGTATATGGAAAGGAAGAAGTTATGAGAGTTCCCTGGGGACTTTGATGTCATTTGCTGCTGGGGTCCACAGCGGGGCTCTTGGTTTCCCGAGTATTCATTTCATGCTCAGTCCTGACCCAGCCAGACACAGAGAACTTCCTATTGATGCCATAATCTATGGGTCTGGAAGTCTCTTCAGTTTTAGAGGGATATTTATTACTTCAAAGAGGAGAAATGGAAGGGACAGGGTGAAGATACCTTGTGTGTGGCTGGTTTTTCCCTCAAAGGAGGGAGGAAGAAGAGAAGGCTGTGTTGCTTTGACCGCCGAAATCATAAAATCACCCTAATTAAGCTAGCAGTGTAATGGACACTATAAACACACTGCCAAGACTCAGGAAACACCAGTCTGTGGATAAAAAGAATGCTTGTTAAAGTAGAAAACATGTTTTACTCTCCTGCTGCCCACTTGCAAGGTAGTCCCTGCCATTAGAATTCAGACCCTGCTTTTATACCCAGAACAGATTTCATTGGGCCACATCACCCTTAGAACCTGAGAAAAAGCCAGAGAAATACACATAGAGTTTCTAAGAATACAGCACCTATGTAGGAAAAGTTGGAGTTATTTTCAACAGAAATTAGGAGTAATATTCAACAATCAGAAATACTCCATCAAATACATATAGCATAGAAAATAAGGTCTGGATCCTTAAACTTGGCTTGTAGAATAAAAGCTTTACTTTATACATGAGTCTCATAAGTTTCATTTTCTATTGATGAATTTCCATGACAAAGTTTTTATAGTTTACATTGAAACTTTGGTATAGTATTAATCAGCCTAACCACATAGAATACTTCTTATAAACAACTGAATTTTTCTGTCTCTGTGTTGATTATTTTACCAGTCAGGCATAGGGGAAGCCTGGGACACCAGGCAAACAGGAAGGAATAAGCAGTTTGAGGATTCTGCAATAGTCTTTCTCCTATGTCATAATTCGCATGTTAAATGAGACACTCTGAGAAAAATGGGGGACTACAGGAGTTATGTAGGGAGATGGAGAAGAAAAACTAGGTTTAACGGTTCAGAAGTTGAGGCTGTTCACAACTTGGCTTGTTAACTTAGATGTTGGCTGGGTGATCATTTTGTTCACTGCTCTCACTTGAGTGGAAAGGGGTATTGACGAGCTCAGTGGTGGCTTATTGTCTCCAGCAATGTTCTTTCCGAATGATTATTTTGAGAAGTTTAAAGAATGACAAGTCCAACTAAAATAAACAGTTGTGGTAAGCAAGTTTCAGAAAAAGATAGAACCACAGTAGCTGAAAATTATCTTCTTCCCATCCCATCTCAGTGTTTGATGCTACTTTTGGATACTTTTCCATGCCTCTGTGTGTGTGTGTGTGTGTGTGTGTGTGTGTGTGTGTGTGTGTGTGTATGTGTGTGTAATTGTATATATATAATAAAGAATATATAACTATATTATGTAATTGTATATAAGATAGAATATATACTTATTCATATATTCCATTTGTAAAGGAGAAGGAAGCCAGGCACTGGTAAACTCACTCCTGTAATCCCAAATCCTAGCTGTGTAGAAGGCAGAGACTGAGGATTAAGGTTTGTAGCCAGCCCAGGAAGTGAAGTCCATGACACTCCTTTCTCCAATTAACCACCAAAAAACTTGAAGTGGAGTTATGACTCTCAGGTGGTAAAGCAGTAGCCTTGAGGCCCTTAATCAAAAATCCAAGCAAGGTCATGAGTCCCTGAGTTCAAGCTCTAGTACTTGTGCACACACAGAAAGGAAGGAAGGAAGGAAGGAAGGAAGGAAGGAAGGAAGGAAG